>NC_086255.1:1930000-1945000 GCF_021018805.1 Prinia subflava | reverse complement strand
AGGATGAATGGACGGGATTGGGGTGATGTGCCACATAACGTAAGGGGTAGTTAGGAAGCTGGTGAGCAAGGTCACCTCCTTGGAGCAGGGAAAAACGGAGGGGTGAGCTGGCTTTGAGCCGAGGGCCTCTCCCTCTCATCACTCCCTCCACAAGCCACAGCCTGGAGAAGTTGGTGCCACTTGGCCACGGGCAGTGATGGGTGGTGCTGAGGCCTTTCTGCCACCTCATGGCACGGGTCCTGTGGTTTGGTACAGGAACAGGTACAGGAATCCATCTTTCCTGAAAACCTTTTTTATTTCCTGAATTTGCAGTACTTATCTGGGTCAGGCTAATCCAGAGCTTGGAATTTTATGAGAATGTGTTTTTGGTGTGATGTCCCGTGCAAGGAAGGGAGCAACTTCAGGAGCAACAGGCTGAAGGTACAGTGAGAAATTGTTCTGTAATTTGGTTTATACTTCAAATCCTGATCTCTTTAGATGCTGAGATTTGGAATCTGAGTGATTTCAAATTATTTATTCTTTCTTCAGCCTGGGTCCAATTTTGTGCCAAACTTCTGGGACTCTCCTGGTTGGCACAGATTTCAGATGGTATTTCTAGTGAAAAAAGAGCAAACCTTTCACTTCTTCCTTTTGTTACTTGGGGGATTCTTCTTTACTTCCTGACAATTCTCACTTTCCTAAGTGAATTTATCAAGGCAAGCAGAGAAAGAGATGAGTGTTGCCTGTTCCCTGCCCTCTGGTCATGATGGCTGCCTACCCCAAATCCTTGTTAGGAAGTTTCTTTAAAACCACCCATAATAACAAACAAACTTTGTGATCCCAGACTCTAGACACTATTTTTTTCCCATAAATTTTGCTTTACTGCTTCAGCCTCCATGCTGTTAATTTGAACCTTTTAGGGTCTTTTGGTTATCATTCAAGTCCTGTGATCGATGTAACATGAAATTATTCACTTGTCAAAAGCATTTTATCCAGGAACTGTGGCAGCAGCTGCCCAGGAGCTGGACAGGATGTGTTTTATCCTTGCAGCTCCACCTGGGTGTCTGCAGGAGCTGCTCTTGCTTGGCTTTTGCTGCTGGCTCAGAGCATCTGGAAAGTGGGTGCAAATGCTCTCCTTTCCGTGCTTTTGCCATCATCACATCCTCCCCGAAAAGGGCTTTTGTCAGGCTGTCAAAGTACATCTTGTCCAGTGCCAGGTGCTGGTGTCAGGGCTACGAGGTGAGGCATGAAAGTGCCTGAGTGTTTCCCACCCTGCCACTGAGGCCCCGCCTTGTGGCACCCCTTGGAAGGCTCAAAAGGGACACAAATAATGATGCTGAGCATGACTGGGGGTGTTTTCTCCCTCTCTCTCTACCCGTGCTGAGAACAGAAAACACTTGTGATTTCCTGTCAGCCTCTCCCAGTACTTTCAGGACTTGCTCACCTTGCTTCCTCCCCGAGCAGAGTATCTTGCCCTTGGTCCTCGGCCTCCCAAGCAAGGCCGAGAAGACATCCACATATTCCCTACACCATTTTTCTCTTTAGTGGGTATTAGCAGATGTGCTTCCAGCAGACTGGCTAAGCACAAACAGGCTTTTAGAGCGACAGGTTCATGAACCGGGGCCCCGCTGGCGCTCGCGTACCCAGCTCCCCTCGCCACCCTCGCTGCGCCCCAGCCCTCCGCGCCAACCCGGAGCGCCTCCGAATCCCCCTCTCCCGACCTCCCCAGGGTCTCTGCTGATTGATTTATTTTTTTTTTTCCTCCTTTTTTTTCCTCCTTGCAGCCTACAAGCGGCTGTGCCTCGGCGCGGGGCTCACCCGCTGCTCCCAGATAAGCGCGTTAATGCTTTGTGGTGTGTGGTGGGATAAGGCACAGCCCTGGCGGCAGCACCGCCGTGCTGCTTCCTCAGAGCTGCTGCAGAGCTCCTCAGAGCCCTGGGCCCTGGCCCACCGCCCCTGCCAGGCTGCTCCCTTCATGGATTAGCCGGACTTGAAGGAAAATCCCGCCGTAACAATAGCGGGGAATCGTGCGGTCCTTGTTCTACCTAAGGAGAGGTGCCAGCGGTATTTTCTGCTACCAGAGAAGCTGCTCGGGCTCTTTGATCCATTCTCTCTCTTCTTGATTTTGATATCGCTACAAAAGCCATTGCAGATGGGAAAGGGAGAAAAAAAATAACAAACCCCAAACACACCAGCCAAGCCACCCTCAGTTTTTGTTCATTCTTTTTGGTTTTTTTTTTTTTTTTCAGCTTTCCCTCCTTTTCCTTCCACCTCCCCCCCGCCTTGAGCCACTGAGGCAGTCTCATGGAAGAGAAACTAAATCGCTCTCCTCTTGCTTTGGGCTGTTTTTCATCACTTCTTCTGTGCTTCCTGACCCCAAAAAGCAGGCTTAAGTTGCTACATTCCTCCTCCTTCACCATAGCCAGAGACACAGTTCTCCTCGTTTCAGCAGATGTGCCAAAGGTACTCTGCTCTCCCTCGGGCATAACTTCAAATTTTGGCAAATGCAAAGCTTGGACATAGTCCAGGAAAATGTTTTTGTCTCTCAAAAGTGTTTTTGTTTTGCTTTTTCTGAAAAGTAATTTTTTTGAGCTTGAAATGCAGTTTGAAATGTATTGGTGAAACTCTTAGAATTCTGGAGTTTTCTTAATTTTTCAAGGGAGCTCTCACTGAGCTCCAGATGTTTTGCCACTGACCATCAGCTCTGGAAATGGGTAGCCAAGCAGGGAAATTATTATTCCTCTCAGCCTTATCTATACCAGAAGGCACAAGCAGTGACACTGAAAAAATGTCAATTAACCTGCACTGTTGGTAACCTCAGAGGCTTCTTTTTACCTGGAAACCTCTTCTTTTTTAGGTGGAAAAATTTCCATATGTGTGCGTGTACAAGTCTGGGTGCGCATACGAGCAAAGCCATGGATGTGATGCTGGAAATCCTGCTGCCTTTGGTCAGCTTTAGAGGGAACTAAAGCCCAGCTGTGCTCACCGTTAGGAGAATTCAGCAGGGCTAACACACATAAAAGCAGACACAAGATCCTTCATGTCTCAGACCAAGCAGCAGGGGTGCTTTGGGTCTTGCAAAAAAATACTGGATTGATGTGAAGCCCTGTGATGGTGAAAATATGTGGGATTTCTGCCACCTGCCCTTTGCATCCATCCCGTATCCTTCTCAAGTCAGCTCATAACTGATTCTTCCCAAGCTTCCAGCTGCTTGGCATTTCTTGTGTAAAATAATTAATGGTCGTAGGGAATGGAAAGATCAGGGCAGGGATAGTCAAGCCTGGTCTTGGGCATTTGTATACAGGCAGGCAGGGCTCAGTAGCAGTGTCAAAGGGGAAAAAAATGATGAATTATATGAGGAAATATTAGGGAAAATGATTTGAAAAGAATATACGGGATATTTACACCTGCAGGTATAGAAGGAGGCTATAAGGATGGTCAAAGGTGGCTCCTGTGTGGGGACAGGGCACAAGAAAATGTTGGGACTAAGAGCTGGACCAAAAGTTATCAGTTTTGAATTTGTTACTCAAATCTCCAGGAACTGGGAACACGGCTGTAAGAAACTGCTCCAGCTCCTCCAGCCCTCCCTGGCTGTGGCCTCTGGCAGCTGAGATGGACCTCTGGACCAGTCCAGGATGGCAAATCCCACGGGATCCTTGTGCAATTGTGTTTAATCCTGGAGTCACAGAATGGTTTAGGCTGGAGAAGCCCTCTAAGATCACTGAGTCCATCTGTTATCCCAGCACTGCCAACTCCATCACTAAACTGTGTCCCTGTGTGCTTCAGTTCCCAAAAAAAGCCCAAATGGCAGTAAGCAAAAACACAGAAAGGTGGGAAATTATGTATTTTGGGACAGCATTTCATGCACTGGTATTTTGAGGCCTTAGAAAGCCACATTGTCTGCCCTGGAAATGCTCATTCCCTGAGCTCTGTGCCTCACTAAGATCCCAAAAACTGCTTCCTCTAGCATCAGGACAAGCTGGGAAGAAGCTGCTGGTTCATCCCTGATCTCAGAGCTTGTGGTACAGAGCACGAAAGCTGCTGAGCGCCAGAACAATCTGCCCCAGCTGGCTGGTTCCAAACACACTGTCCCCCATGTGGCTTGGAGAGTGATGTGCCCTGGGATGGTGAGTCTGCCCTGACAGCCTGACCTTGCTGGATTTGGTTCATTTTGGGTCTCTATCCAAAAATTATGGCCCAGGAAAACTGGGCAGGGACTGGTTCACTGTGTTGTTGAGTTTTTCATGCTTTAGGTTCAATGAGTGGATGTTTCCCAGGAAAATATTTCCACCAAAAACCACTGAGAATCCTCTAATTTTACACCAAAGACAAGGTTCAGGAAAAGCTGTTATTTAAATGATGTGAATTGAATCCTACTGAAATGAGTAGAAATACTGATGATAGTGGATACTGCAGGGCACTTTGGGCCTCAGACCCAGGTCCCTGACTCGTGTCTGACTATGGAAAGGTTATTTTGAAGTGCAGGAGCCTGGACAGAGCCCCCACCTGCAGGGACAACAGGACAGGGGGCATCAAGACAGCCGTGTGGAATTGAAAAGATGAGACCCAGCCCACAGGACTGTGTTGGAAGGTAGCACACAGATATATCACAATTACACTTTTCTGAGACTGGAAATGCTGGGTAATTGTCTTTCCCTGCCAGTGTGCTCAGGGCGCTTTACAACAATAAATTTCACCAGGAGTGCTGAGGAACAGAAAGCACAATAACGGGAAACCTGCTGCTCCAGGAATGCAAGGAAACGAAGCTTTCATGGAAAAACTGGGGTCTGGGAGTGCAGGGTGTGGAGCCCAGGGTGCTGCCTCGAGGCTGGAGCTCCTGGCAGTGGGTAAGGATGGGGAGAGGAGGCAATGCCAGCCCCCAGCCCTCTGGAGCACTGCCCACCCTGCCTCTGCAAAGAGGGAAAGCTCGGGGCTGAGCATTGATTTAGGGCAAGGACAGAGTTCTCTTTGCAGCCAAACCAAAATTGTGTGCCAATCAAAAAGGTGTGAGACAGGCTGTTGTTGACCTCTTGGGAGTATCAGAGGACAAAAATCCTTGGAAGGAAATTCAAAAAACAGCCTCCCAGGAAGCCAAGCCCTGCTGGAAGTGCTGCAGCACCGCCGTGCCAGGACCTCTGAGCATCCACGCAGCCCTCCCTGGAAGAACACCTCTAATATTCCACGCTGTGGCTAGAAAACATCTTCGTCTTGCTTGCTAAAAGGCAGCATGGGTTGAGATTTGAGAGATTTTTGTGCCTGGATCATTGCAGACCCTCCTTTGGGGAAATCCAGCTCCAGCCCTGCCTGGGAGGGGAGTGATCCTTTCTCTCCTCTCTCCTCTTTCCCTTCTCTCCTTTCTCCACTCTCTTCTCCCCCCTCTCCTCTCTTCCCTCTCCTCTCTCAGCTCTTCTCCCTCCTCTCTGCAGTGGGTGGGGAGTGCAGATCCTTCCAGCAGGTGCCTGTTGTTTTTGAGGCATGTCCTACAGCAGGACCTTGATCTCACTGGGGCCTTAATAATAGCAAGACACCAAAAATAATCAGAATATATTCAAAAATGGACAGGAGAGGGTATTTGGCTCGTTTGCAATGGCCATTAGATAGCTGATACTTGCTGTGTTTGCTCTCTATGCTTCAGAGCCATCCATAATTAGAACATATTTTTGTAACCTTATCTTGGAGCAGATTTGATTTTTAGGAAGGAAAAAATGTCACTAAATCATTATTATTCATGTGACAAATCCTGAAGGGTAAATTTTTTTAAAACACCACCTCTATCAGTCTCTCCCATGTCACCTAACTTTTATGCAATAACACTGTTCCCTTAGAGATACCGTATAAAATATCTCTCACTTCCCAATATTATTCATAGAATTCCCATTATAGAACATTGAAAACCCAGATTAGAAGAGTACAAGAATATTTTATGACCAGTTTGAAAATGCTGTTACTGCTGCAATAAATTAAGAAGTTAAATTACTCCCACATTGAGTATTGATATACTGTGCATGGCAGAAAAATTCCTTTGAAATATACTGTACAATACATATAGAGAAATTCCAGCCCCTTTGATGGCTGCCAGCAAAGGGGGTTGTGAGGACTTGGGGGTGGGGGATTGGGTTGCCAAGTTTGGTTCTTAAAGCAGCAAGTTGAGCAAAGGCAAAATCAGAACAGCAAAATTTTATACGGATAATTGGGAATATTGGGATGTTGCATTTAATAGCCAGGACCCTCATTCCTCCCAGATTCTTTATGAACTCTATAGACAGGATATTTCCTGGGTCAGCAGACCCAATTTCCCATAATATGATTTTCTCTTGGTTATATCCATGTGGACATTTATTTGTGGCCTTTACCTGACCACTGTGAATGTGTGATGTGTTTATACCTCTTCTATATTAGGTAGGTTTTTTGTTGGGCTTTTTTTTTTTTTTTTTTTGGCTGAATGGTCATTCAAACTCAAATCTTTGACTGCCGAGGGAAAAGCAGAAAAAATTAGGAATGTTGGATCCAATCTGGCTGATGGGATATAATTGCTTTTAGATATTAAGATTCTCAATTAATTCAATCAACTTTTAAGCTTTATTTCTAGTTGTTTGCATTATTGGAGTGGTGTAAAGCCACCAGAATGTGCCAGATAATTTTGATGCAGGAATTTATGTGCACAAATTGTCTTTTTTTTTTTTTTCTGCTTACACAGCTTCAAATGTGAAGCATTGCACAGGGAACTGCACTTATACAAAGTGGTTGTTACAACTTCAGGTAAGAGCTGATCTTTCTCATAAATTTCCATGTGTTGTCTGCTGGGCATTTTATTAAGGAAAATAATTGGAGAGATTTGCCTGCTAGACCCGATTGGCAACCAAACCACCTATTTTGCAAAAAAATGTAACAAAAGAGCCCTTTTGCACATTTTGCAGAGGAATCCAACGAGCTGCTGCAGCACCAGCAGCATAAGCAGCTTATTGGGGTTTGCCAAGAGCACAGCAAATCCAGGCCTTGAGTTTACAATAATAATTACAGTGTATTCTGCTGATTGCAATATTCTGGCCCAACAGGGCCTGTTTAACTAAGCTGGCCCTGGAATCGAGTACCTACAAGTAATGTGATCTATTTATTAACGAGTGCTTTTTACAGGAGCGGCCATTCTGAGCTCCCTCGTTATTCCACAGACGGGGAACGGGGCTTTCAGCAAGAGCTGTTTATATAAAACGCATCAGAGGAGTTATTTAAGAACAACACAAGGCTCGATTAAGCCCCGGTGTGTGTTTTTAAAGGTTATTCTTGGAGGATTTTCCCTCCCAAGGAAAGCCAGGCAATGAAGGGTAGAAGCCGAGCAGAACGTTTTTCCCTAGACGCGCCAAAAAATTCACTCGAAGATCAGCAGCAGCTTTCTGTAAATCCCCAAGCTTAGGCGTGCTGGTCGGACCCTTGACTCTTCCGTGGAGTTGGCGCTCCTCAGATTAAGCCCAGCCCAACCAGGGAACCGCTCAAACCCACGCGGCTCCGGCACCGGCGCTGCCCACGGCGCCTTCTCTTCGCGTATGATCATGTAGCAGATCATGTATTCATTTGTATCATTAAATAAAGCCTAGCAGAGCTGGGGGCCAGGCAGCAGAAGGGCTGCTGGGAGGATCGTGGGTTCCCGGCATGCCCCGCTCCCCTTGGAAAGGCGCTGACTCACTCCCCGAGCAATCTGCGTTGTGTGCCATTACAAATGGGCTGGTTAATAGGCCTGCATCCATTATCATTAGTGCATCTCAGCACGCAGGTACACGATGGGGCCTGCCAGCGCATTTGCTCCAGCTCACTGAGCCAGGGGCCATGCTCCATTGCAAATGAGGATGAGGAACACCTGCTCCAGGGTTTTTCGGCAGACCGGAGTCATCCTTCACATCTCATGCAACACTTGTTCTGTCAGAATGCAATGCTGGCACCGGCCAGAGCGGGGCCGTGCCAGGCGTCCGACTGAAGATTAGGCACTTCCCTGTGGTCTCCTGCTCAAGTTCAGCTTTGAATTCTCTTTTTCTTTTTCTTTTTTTTCCAAAGAAACCTTTTAAAAATTTATCAATTTCGTATTAGGCATTCAGTCATTATGTTAAGGGTTTAAAAATAAAGATAAAAAAAAAGAAACTTTGCTTCAGAAATTAACTTTTTTTTTTGGCAATTAGAATGGCAGCATAAAATATTTATTGGATCTGATAATTTTATTCACAGTGCTGAGTGTTTGGATACGCTTTTTTGAGAGAGGTTTTTATTTTTGGAAAATTGATTTTTTTTTTCTCCTATTTTTCTTTCTGGTCTTCTGCAACTATTCCCAGAGTTTGTGAGATTTTCTTTTTTATTGTCTGCACCAGGTGACCCGAGATGTGATATTGGACACTAACCAAAAGGGGGAAAATATGACAAAATATTGCCTTCTCCAGGCACATGTCTTCCCATGCAGAGGCCTCTGCTCTGGCTGCCCTCCAGAGCCAGGACAAAGGCTTTCCTCATCCTGCTCCAAAAGGCACAATGCTCACTGCCAGCCCCAGGCTCGTTTGTTTGAGGCACTGGAAATCGAAATGAAGGGAGAAAAAACAGCTCTTGAGGTTTGTAATTTACACTGAAGGGCACGGTGAAGGTGGCAGCGTGTCCTTCCCGTCTCCTGTCCTGTGTAACAGGGATTTTATGGGCACCGCTGGCTGCCAGAGCTCCTCAGTCCTTAAAAAAAAGGAATCGTGCAAGTGTGACCAGCTGGGAGATGCTGCCAGGCTCCTGCACATCCCCTCATCCCAGTGGATCCCTTCCCACTGAGAAGAGTCCTCCAAACACTCCCTGGGGACGCCCTTGATGTCCTCCAGTGATGCTTCCCCGGTGAAGGAGGAATCACCTTTGAGCTGGGGCAGGAGGACATTCCCTGCCACACCCTGGCAAAAATGCAGCCCAACATCCACTCCTTGACCAGAGCCCTCTTTGTCTCCCAGGAAACAGAAGGAATGGGAGTTGCTGCTTCTCCAAAGTTCAGGTAAGAAAATCTGACTGGACTTGGACCAAGGCTTTAAATAAGAAATTCCTGTTTGCTTTTTACGCTTTTCTTTTTTTCAGGAGTTATTCCTTCCCCACCTTTCCCAATCCTCCCATCCACACTGAAGAGGCTTTTGGGTCTGCTTTCAGAGCCTCCAAGAAAATGACAACTCTTTCAGCAGGAAGCCTCATCTGGTGGAATCCAGGTTTCCACAGTGATGAAATGATGCTGGAAGTTACAGATCTGCTGGTCTGGTGCTGTGCCAGGAAAGGGGAGTCCTCAGTTTGTACTTTAGGATCCCAAGCCTTATCTCTGCATTGTGCCCATGCACAACAAAAAAATGCTTCCAGGATCCAACCTTTTAACCCTTTCATGAGCTTTGATACTCAAATGGAATCTTGGACTCTCATTCCTCAAGGTGTTTCTTGGTCCCTCCTGGGTTTGGGTTCCTTTTTTATGATTTGATGAAACAAAAGTGCTGCAGGAAGCACCGATGTGAATGCTTGTGGATCAGAGATTTTTGTTAAACTTCCGAGGTTTTCCATGTTTTCCGTATTATTACACAGAAATATTCTTGTTTCTTCTTTTATTCTGGTTACTTCAGAAGGTGCTCACCCAGTGCCCTGGGATTGCTGCTGGAGATGTCCCTGCCTGTCCCAGGGGGCTGTGGGCTGGTCACTCAGTATCACACACAGAAAAAAGTTTAAAAGTTTCATATCACTTTGTGTAAATTTTAAGGGAGACAGAGATAAAAAAAATTTCATCTTTTGAAATGCAGTTGTGAGATTTTTTGGTCTGTGATATAGTTCAACAAAACCAAAAAGAGGAAGAGTTGTCCTACGAGGTTGGAGGGATCATCCACCCACCCAGGGCTGTTGGGAAGTGATGGGATCTGCAGTGGGAGCTGAGGGAAAAGTGTGAAAAGAGACCAAACAGAGAAATCTCACAGGTTACAATGGGAAACTGGGGAAGCAAAATACTTCCAGTTGCATTTAACAGACAGTTAGATTAGTATTTACCCTTTTCCTTGTTTAAGGCAAATTTCCAGGTCTGTGCCTTTTGAAGGACTTGGCTTTGATGGGATTTTTGCTTATCTACTATAATGTTAATTTTAATTTCTATCCATTCACTGAGAGCTGCTCAAAGTTGATGTTATTGCAACACTGGAAAAAAGAGGTGCTGGGAAGGCCAATTTTCCACTCATGCAGGTCTGAAAATCCTGAGTAAAAGCTGTTTCAGAGGGATGGGAGTAATGCAGAATAAGTTGATGCAGGCTAGATATGGGGATATTTTAATTAGAAGCATGAGCAGGAAAATCAGGGTTTGGATTGGACTTTTCAAGGAATAACTAGAAGAATGTCTAGAAGACTCTAGAGGAAGCAATCCCTTGGGATCAATCTGTAAGTCTGGGTTTGGGAAAAGGCAGAGTCAGGCAATGAGAGACAAGCCTGATAATTGTCTGGGGATGCTAAAAAATCTTGGTTTTCTTCTGTCACAACAGAAATAAACAATATCTTCCTTTTTTCCCCCCTTATTCCATAGAGAGTGCTGGATACCCACTGGGACTTTCATCCCACACTGCAGGGAAGAGCTCCAGAGGGATATATGGAATATTGTTATTGGCTTGGAGTGCAGCAACACACCCTTGGTGCTCAGAGATTTCCTTCCACAGCACCCCAAACTCCAGGTGTAGGCACCACTCAACATCCTTTAAAAAAATCACCTTTCAAAGTTAATTATGCAACATGAACTATAAATATTTAAATATATACCAGATATCAATTTTTTAAAGTGTATTTATTTAATCATAAATTTAAATAAAGCATATTTAAGCATATCAATTTCTTGAAGCTCGGGGTGTGTTTACATGCTTTCCTGACTGAACAGACCTCAATATGTGTTTTTAAAATCCCAATCCCATCAGGGTGTCAAGCAAGCAACACCTCCACACAACTTCCATATACTTTAAATGCATGGATGCTGCTGGATTTAGCTGGAGAAAGAGCTGAATCCAAGTTTTTGTAATTCCTAACCTTGTTTTTTGTGTTGTGCTGCAGCTTTGCCCTGTGATAACCCCTCCCTTCATCCCAGTGATGGAATGGCTGCATCCAGACGTGCCAGAGAGCCCTGAGCCTGTGATGTGACAGCCCAACCAAACTTTGAAACCACATCTCTGGAGGTGAGAGGCTCGTGCATTAACCCACTTGTGCTGCTACATTTTTAAAGCAATTTTTTTAATAGTGAAAAGAAGAAACTCATCCTATATTTCGAAAAAAAAAAACAAACCAAAAAGCATCAAGGATTGAAATATAGATGTGCTGACAGAAATTCAGATACAAAGAGAAGTTGGGTTGGGTATATTCTGGTTTATTTTGGGGCTGGGCTGTTCAGCATCCTGCTGTTTTGAGGTGCTGGCAGTTGGATGCCAGGGCACTACTACCCCACTCCCATGTGAGAACACAACACACCTTCACCCCAAAAAAAGCCAAATTGAGGTTTTGGCTGAAGGAACATGTTGTATGTGACATTTGGTTGGTTAACCACTGGTTCCTCAGCTATTTTTCTGTACTTTCTCTCCTCCCTCCCCCACAATTAATTTTTTTAAGTACAGACAGCAATATTTAATACCAGATTTGAACATTCTGCTCAGATATCACCTGTGGCTGGATGCTGTGATGCTGGAATATGGAGAGGGGATCAGTGGGCTCTTCTCCAATTTTGGAGCAGGCTGGGATGCACCATCACCTCCTGCCCATGGCCTGACCAGCTCACCTGGTGCTGCCTCATTTTACCCAAGGAATTTTCCCTGTGCCAGTGCAGAGCCCTGGTTTTGTGAAGCACATGGGTGGAGACAGGTCTGAGACAAGGAAACTCTTATTTATACATGTGGCCTTGTCAGGATTTGTGTCAAAGTCTCTGGAGATGCCCTCCAGCTTCCTTAAATTTCATTTTTTAATAATGAAGATAATTTTGAGTTTTACAAGCCCCAAAATGTCGAAAACTAATAAACATTTTATACACGTGTCAAGAGATGCTTAAAAAGCAGCTAAACCACGGATTTTTTGACAACTGAGGGGGGATAACAACAAAAAACCCACAACACACTCCTTGTTTGCCAAGTTCCTGCAGCCTGAGCAAATTTTTAGAGATGATTCACAAACCCCAGATTAATGGGGTTTTGATGGAAGTGCTGACACTTCCTAGAGCTGGAGCAGCCCTACAACAACCCCACATCCCTTCTGACCCCATCCCTCCTTCCCAGTGCGGGAATTATGCAGCACTTGAGGGAATTAACACACGGGGAGGGAAGGGGTGTTCTCGCCCTCCTTTCTCCTTGGAGCTTGCAGGGAAGGGATTTGGCAGGAGGATTTGGCAGCCTGGCAGCTCATGGGGAAACAAAAAGAGCAGCTATCAGTGCAAAACGGAGCGGCCTCTGTGGCTGGTGGCCACCCAGCCCCGCTGGCCCCCGCTTCAAACACAGCACTGGGCTCGTGGTGGGGCTTAGGAGGAAAGGCTCTTACAGCCACCGTCCAGGGGCTGCAGTTATCTCCCGTTGGAAATGCCACTTAGTGACTCTTTGATGGTTTTTAGGGAGGTGTTTGTGTGAAGCAGACGGCGTGGTTTGGTTTCCTGGTGCTGTTCTGTGCTGGGAAGATGGATTTGGGGTTGTGTGCCTGGTTCAGACGTGCAGCTCCTCTGCGAGGTGCGTGTGGGGATGTACAGCAAAGCCTGGCTGGTACACAGCAGCTGGCTCACTTTTATCACCAGCTTTGCCATAAAACATCCCATTTCAATAATCAAATTAGAGCCGAGGCAAACCTGCACAGGTGAGAGGAAATGTGTGAGCGTGATCAAAACCACATTTCTGATTCAGGACGAAATCGCAGGCTACAGGGAGGTACATCTGTAAATTATACAGGAAGCTTTCTTCAACAACTGATTCACCCTGACAGTTTTACTGGAGTATATGAAAATTAGTATTAAAGATGTGATATGTAGGCTTCTTTCCAGGAATTCCAATCTGGTTTCAATAAAATGAAAACACTGATTGGAAGTGAAGTTGCCTTCCGGTTTTGCCTTTGGCTATTATGTGTTCATTCGTGAAATGACTGAATTCCACAACTACTTTTAATATTCACCTTTTGAGTTCATCTCCCGTACTGGACACATTGGAATGATTAAAATAGCACAGACTCCTGAAGCCGGATTCTCTTTAATTTGAAACAGCCTGGGTGCCGAGGACGAAAAAAATATTAAAAAAAAAATGAATGCTCTGCTAAGTCCATCCTTTCTTAGCATCCAGTTGCTTCAGTGCGTGTTTAGGGTGGAATACTAATAAAGGAGTGGATGAAACATCCCTGAATAACCGTGAAAGAGCACAGTTCCCTGCTCCCTGTCCCCTCAGGTAGCTGCTCCTGGTGCTGCCTGCTGGCTGGAAGGTTTGCGTGCTCCGGGTCTCTCCTCACCGCCGTGCCTTGGAGCTGCCTGGCCCTGCTCGTCAGTGCCACTGTGTGCTCAGCCCCTGCCAGGGACAGGGCCTGGGACAAAGGGGTGCAGAGAGGAGATTTGGGGCCAGCAGATGTCAATATTGAAGATATCTGAGGTCTGGCAATACAAACTGTTGCGTTCCACCTTATTGTTCCGAGTGGCTTCTGCGCGCTGAACCTGCGGGAGCTCCGTGCCAGATGAGCAGAGCGGCTTCTTGCAGAGCATGAGTGATTTTATGTGTGGAGGAGCTCGTAAAGAAATCCAAATTCCCTCGGATTTGCTAACACCTTCCAGACTAAGCTTGGTGTTTTGAGGCCGTATTGTCCTGGAGATGGAAAAAACTGGATCTGCTGGATTTAGGGAGGTGCTGGCTGGACCAGCCCTGGGGCAGAGCTCAGTGTGGCATCAGGGTGTTCACCTGGGCTGCCGTGACTTAATTGCAGTTGGTTAAAAAATTAAATTTCCTTCATTATTTTAGGTGGAAAAGCTGGTGCTTGTACTGGTCGCAGTGACCCCCTCATAAATCTCCCCCAGGGCCTGTGTTTGCTGGGGAAAAAAGCCCCACTCCCTGCTCCCCATGGCACTGTCTGTGCAGATTCCTCCCTGCTCTGGGGTTGTGGGAATCTTCTATCCCCTTTTTTCAGGGAGTTTCAGGGGATGTTTTCTCCTCAGCACCACTGGAGGTCCCAACCCCGGGATCCACCACAGCTGACCCCAGCTGCTGCGGACTAAAAGGACATCTCTAATAAACAGTAATATTAAAAACTTTAGCACCTCTGTGGAACAAAGGAAAGCCCAGGGAAGTAATTTCAGCCTGTGCATTCAGTCACCTCTCTGGCAACCTCTGCAATGAGTATTCTGGCAAGTTATCTCGCTGAGGGAGAGCCTGACTTTCTGCAGTTGTCCAAGGCAATCTTTGATTAAATTTTGGATGCTGTTACTTAGACATCCGCTGCTGATGCACTTACCATATTTTGCAAAGAGAAGGTCTCTGTGAATTGAAAATTTCTGGTTATGTGCATTCAAGGTCATGCATAAAACAGCGTCTAGGATCATGGAAAGTTGAGGAATTTAATCAAAATGCTGCTCTATGGTTTGGTGTGTTTTGTAGGATTAGCAGGGGCACCAATAATGCTGTCAATGCAGAGCTCATTTGGACACTTGTGAATTATTGAGCTGCAGAGCAAACCTCAGCACAGCCTAAATCAACAGTTTTCCACAGTGCTGTTGGCATCAGAAGTTCCTGATGGCTCTTCTTCTACACTGGAGAGGGACAAAATTCCAGTAGGAGGTTGTTTGGGGGGAAAAAAAAGCAGTTGCAGACTTTGGGATATCTGAGAAAAAATATTTGGTATTTTTGAGGTTCATCAGAAAGAGGCAGAAGAGCAGCCCAAAACAAATTTAGGAATTTGTCACTCCCAGCCGAAGTTTAAAAACTCAGTATTTAAAAGTTTAGAAACTCAGTATTTTACAATGCAGTGAAGTCCACCCAGTGAATCTGCAGTACCCCCCTCTGGCTTCAGGTGACA
>NC_086255.1:1875000-1927500 GCF_021018805.1 Prinia subflava | reverse complement strand
AGCTGTGGGATTTTGGCTGCTGCTCGCTGTGAGTGAAACCGAGCAAACAGATGGTTAAATCTGTAGGAATAAAAATATCCATGCTGGAAAAAATATATTTCCAGTACTATAAATACATAAAGCTGGGGTTTTTCCCCCCTCATTTATTTATTTATTTATTCTTTTAAATCGAATTTTAATTTGGGAGGGATAAGGGAAACAGTTTTGATCAGGGAGGGGCAGTGTGTTTTTTCCTGTTTTGCTGAGAGGACTGTCAGTTTAAAAAAGCCACTCACATTATCCCTCTCTCCTCTTCCAGTGCAACTGTAAAGAAATCTAATTTCATCTGTAATAAAGCACCTGATGGGCAGTGATCCCTGGCAAACAATATTTTAGCTTAATGCTAAGTGTTGAAAAAACATCATCGAAAAATAAAGATGCCAAGAAAAATCATCTGTGTGTTAGCTTGGCAGTCGTCCTCAGAAATGGGAGGGATAGCTCGACAGTGAGCCTGATTTGGGGGTTTTCTCCCTTTTTTTTTGTTTTGTTTTGGTAATGAATGAAGTGTGGAGGGCAGGGAGGCAGCAGCGAGGCAGGGCCGGGTGCACGGCCGGGAAAGGCTCAGCCGAGCTCCGCGCGCCTCGCCAGCGAACGCTGAGCTCGCTGCCAGATCAGGGCTGGGAGGGAGCCCGGGCACCGAGCTGGGAGCACCAAAATCACCCCCAGAGCCCCTGCCACGGGTGTGATGTGTCCTCACCCCGTCCTGCACAGGGCGGGCTGTAAACACACCCCGGAGAGAGTTTCGCAGAAAATGGTAATGCTGCTTTTTAGGGACTGATTGGCAAAGGTGTTTTGAAAATGCTCGTCAGAAATAAGAGAGAGACAAAGGGGTTTCACTGGTTTGGTTTTTGTTATTTTTTATTTTTTGTTTCTAGGTCTCCACATAGAATCACAGAATGTTTTGAGATGGAAGGGACCGTAGAGATCACCTAGTTCCAAATCCCTGCTATGAACATCTTCACATCCAATAATGTCTGGAGTCTCTGAACATGTAATAGGACTGGAAAACTAATCTCAGAAATTTTTTTCAAAGCAAAACACACCTGGGATTTACTCAGGACCTGATCCAAACTCCCCTGAGACAGTCAAGAGCCAGCTGGTGGCCTTAGCCTCATCTGACTCTCCTGTGCTGTCTGCAGTTGTTCCAAGCTCAGCTGATCCTCTCGCACTGGCTCAAGGAAAGTGATCATAATCCTCAAAGTGTTCTGGGGAGGATAAGAGCAGGATTTGATGCTACAGGAATTGTGAGTGGCTGTGGTTGGCATGGGCGAGGTTGGCACACTGAGATCTCACAGTACCAGGAGCAGTGGTGCCACCTGGGGTGGGGACACCAAGCACTGGTTTAAGCCGGGGGGCTGGAGGTGCCTGGCTCCCACTGGCATTGCCAGGGGTTGGGTATTTTTAAATATCTTTAGGTGTTGGGTGAGTGTTGGACTGGTTCTGCGTAGGGAAAGGTAATGATGCTCCTGTTGGGAAAGGACAACAGCAGAACTCCTGTCTCAGTCCTCCAGCTGAGGAGGACATCCCCTGAGCCACGACAACAGCGAGAAATCTCAAGATCTGGTCAGGTAAAAAGTGCAACAGACACCAGGTAAAAACTATCAGGAACTCAGAATTCCAACATGGAGATGTGAAAAGCACATTTGAATTTAGTCCCTCGGAATTATGAGAAGCATAAAAGTCCCATTATGGAATGGCACAATGTATTAGCAGTTATAGGTGTTAAATCAAACCGAGGTACATGATGTTAATGGGCAAAGTGACTGTGTTTAAACAGTTGTCTACTTATTAAATCTCTAATTAAGGACATGCAAACCAAGTGATGAAGATTTTCCACTAAGCATGATAAATTGTGATTAGCAGAATGTTTTTAATGGGCTGTAGAGCAAGCCAATTTTATTAAAAAAGAACAGAAGCCACCCAAATTTCTCCCGGCAGCTTTACCTGTAATGACAGTAGTACCTTTGCAGGTCACAATAAATTGATTTTCTCTGAGTGTATTAACCCCTGACTGCAGTTTGGATCCCATTTTTTCCCTGTTTTTACAGCCCTTCTTTATAGCATCTTTTGGGATTTATCTCAAACAGGCCAGACAAGCTGGAAGTGACTTTTTGGAAGCCACCTCATGACTTTCTGCCTGGATTGTGTGTGATGTGAGTGTAAGTATTTTCCTGCTACAGCACACCCCTCCATAGGAATAAGTGCACTTACTTGACTCAATCAGCCATCTGTGACTCTATCAGCCACAGTGGAAACTAATGGTAATTGCCAATTGTTAACCAGACAATAGCAGATGCTAACTTTAATATCCAACAGTGCTCTTCCGAGCATCTTTTATGGAGACATGGCCTCACTTTAATACGTGTTTTCTTTCCCCAAAATAAGGCAACTTAGTAAAGGCTGATTAGCCTAGGGAGCTATGTGACTTGAAGCAATGAACTTCCAGGAATGGCAGCCCATGTGCTGTTTCTGAGCCATAATGTTTACAATGTGAAAATTTAGAAAACTGGATTTAAAATTCTTCTCCGAATGCAATTTTTTTCCCAGTGAAATTTCACAAAGAGCCACGTCCTGGATGCTAACACGAGAGCGATGCCTTTCCTGGCAATGTCCTTGCCTCCTATTAGATAATCAATTAGTCTCAGAACATTAAAAAGCAAAATGCTGCAACAGGATTTTCCACCAAATTCAAAAATATTTACTAAAGGATTTCATTGCTGCTGTTTATTTACATGGGAGCCCGAAGGCCGTACAGCATAATGCTGCTGCTCTGGCACCAAGACAGCTCTGCAGCCTCGGCCCCGAAGGACATCTGGAGTTTCTGGGCCGCAGTGGTTCCTTTTTGCAGAAATTTGCTCGCAGAAAGTAATGAATGAGCCCATTTTCACTTCGACCCGGGCCTGCAGTCTACGGGAGACATTAGGAGCAATTTGTAGTCAACGTGCAGGTCTGTTCCATCTAAAACATTATCAATGAGCTTGTCAACCCGAGCCCTAACCTTCTTTGTTATTTTCATCTGCTCCTCTCTCAGATGTCTCTCCTCGTACCCATAACCTCTGAAGACTGGCAACAGGATGTCATACACCTGTTTTGCTCAAGGCTGGGACTCGGAGCCCCGCGCGAGGCTGTGTCGGCATTGGCTCGCTCGCTGCTTTGCTCAACGTATATGTCAGAATGTCAGATGATCGTTGTTGTATCTGCAGCTGTTGCATGAGCAGAGTGCCAGGGGCACAACTTTCCTGCAGTGAGCTTTAATTTGCTCTCCCCTCCCTGAAGAGCTCCCGCGCTTCACCTTGCTGCTGCCGCTGCAGCTGGAGGAGAGCTCAGCCCGCGTGCAGCTGAGGCTGCGGCGCGGGAGGGAGGCAGGGGAGCAGCAGGCAGGGAGGGAGGCAGGCAGGGAGATGGGCAGTGAGGCTGGGGGACGGGGAAGGAGGCAGAGAGGCAGGGATGGAGGCAGGGATTTGAGGCAGGGATGCAGGGATGGAGGCAGAATTTGAGGCAGGGTAGCAAGGAAGGAGGCAGAGAGGCAGGGATGCACAGATGGAGGCAGAGAGGAAGTGATGCAGGGATGGAGGCAGGGGTGTAGGTGTGGAGGCAGGATTTGAGGCAGGGATGCAGGGAAGGAGGCAGGGAGGCAAAGCAGGGAGAGAAGGAGGAGGGGAGGCAGGGAGGGAGAGAGGCAGGCAGGGGTGGAGGCAGGGGTGCAGGCAGGGAGGCAGACATGGAGGCAGGAATTGAGGCAGGGTGAGAAGGAATGAGGCAGGCAGAGAGGGAGGGTGGTAGGGAAGGAGGCAGGCAGGAAGGGAGGGAAGAGAGAAAAAGGTAGGGAAACAGGGATGGAGGCTCAGAACCAGGGATGGAGACAGGGAAGCAGGCAGAGAAGAAGCCAGGCAGGCAGGGAAAGAGGCAGGCAGGGAAGTGGGGAAACTGAGGCAGACAGGGAGGCTCAGCACCAGCCAGGGCACAACTTGGTGGAGGTGCTGCAGACTGTTATTTGCATCTTTGCTCAATGAGGCATTTTCCTAATTGTTTGCAGGAAGGAATTGTGAACACTGAGGGATTTATATTTGTGCGAGTCAATCTGTAGTACATTTGGATGCTGTTCCAACAGAGCCACTCGTAGCCTAAATAAGCCATAACCTGCCAAGATATTCATGAGAGATCTGACTAGGTTTTTGACTGCTCTCAGAATTAGGTTGACAATCAAAACAGATGTAGAATGAGACTGCAACTGGATTGCCAAAGGCAAAAAACTCCTGTCAAATTCTTTAAAGGAGGGAGCTGAAAAACCACTGCAGTACATGGGAATAGTGGACATTAGTGACTCGACAAGGACACATATGCCCACCTTCAGTTTGGCTCGGGATTGTGGATTTGTTTCTCAAATTAGGTAGCAAGGGCATTGCAAAAAAATGCTTTAAAATACACAGGTAGTGAAAGTTTAAAAAGACACAGTATTGCTGCATGAATATTACAAGATGTTTCTCAGGGTTTTTTAAAAATACGTGTTTTTGTGGAATTGCTGTGTTGCTGAGTGACAAATTGGGAAGGCACAGATCATCTGTAATTTAAAAGAAGAAAGCAATAGAGAGTTTGATTAAAAAGCAGCACAATTCTGTATTATAGGATATTGTCTGGTGACGTCTATTATTAAGGGAGATATGATGCATTTTGTCTTTCACTTGAAATGTTAACTAAATCAAGATTAAATATATAAAATGAGGCTTCATTAATAAGGAGAATGGGTGCAGTGACCTAATATACATCTGTATCTTGTCTAAGAGTTGCAACTCATAATTCCTTCATCCAGGCCTTTGTAACAGAGGGAAAAAAAGAGTTTTTGTAGGATGCAAGACAAATGTGAAAGATATTGGTGGAAGGAGAAAACAACAACTGGTTTGCAGCTGCCTGCTGGGCAAAATCCCTGGCTGAAAGGACATCTCTTGGTGGAGAGATCCATATGGTGGGGCTTCATGGTGTTTCAGGATAGGGATGGCTGAC
Source organism: Prinia subflava (assembly GCF_021018805.1). NCBI lineage: Eukaryota > Metazoa > Chordata > Aves > Passeriformes > Cisticolidae > Prinia > Prinia subflava. The sequence continues at coordinate 1,922,460 of NC_086255.1, read as the reverse complement.
AAATATGGTATGACACCTTTCCTTAGGGTAAATGCTGAGTCATTCAAAAGGGAGACATTCACGGGGTTTGTTTCAATGAATATCCCAACTTGAAAAATTATAGAACAAATCATAGAATGATTTTCAAAACCTTTATTAATTAATAATGGTTTTTGAAATAATCTTTGTTCTTCAAAAGTAGCATTTAGGTGGTTTTTAGGAGTTTTTCAAACAGACAGACATTTCAGAATCATATTTAGAATAATATTTGAACCTCAGGAAGCTTTTTAAGGATTGTTTTTTGTGCAGAAGGCTGCTTGCCTTGTTTTATGTCTCAAACAGCTGTGCAGGGGTCTGGGTGGTGGTGGAGCTGTGCTCCTTTCCCCCCCTAACCTACCTCCCAAATATTGCCACCTTCCCCAGATTTTCCTGTGTGGGAGGTAAGAGATCCAAACCACCCCTTGGATCTGTTGGCTCTGCTCAGGACCCGCACGTGCGCGTCCTCCAGCTCCGTGCAGGGGGCTCTGCGTGGTCTCCTCCAGACTCCTGGCTCACCCACACGAGCCAGAGCAGCTGGGAGTGTGCCTGGCAGGGGCTGGCTGCCAGCCCCAGCCTGGCACGTTGGCCGGGTGGTCACTTGGCACACGAGGCCGCGGCGCCGTGCTCGCGTCGGAGCGCCCGTCCCTGCTGGCACAATCACCCTCCCTGCTCCAGCGATGAAGATGGATTGGCCCAAGTGGAGCATCAGGTCTTCAGGGCCAAAAATAAGCTGGAAATATGAGCCCAGGCCGTCCTGGCCAAGTCCTCCTCTGTACAGGCAGGACATTGTCCCACGGGGACCTTGGAGCATCTCTGGGCTTACAGAAACCCCAGGAACAAACTGTTCATGACATTTCCTTTGGCTCAGCTGCCATTTCTCTTCTTTCCAGGAGGATCTCTCCCCTCTATTAATACCTCTGGAATCTGTTTAATTAAAATGAAATCTATTTTTGATACCTCACCACCAGATCCAACACTGTATTCCCGAGTGAAGGATGTATTCCCTCCACTGCAGCATGAGGCAATGTTATTTCTTGCGCTGTATTTCCAATCAAGTTGGGCAACGTTAACCTGTCATTTTTTTTCTTCATCAGTATTCAGTGCTTTCATATCCTGGTTAGATCTTGATAGGAAAATATAAAAACATGTCAAGAGAGTGGTTCTGTTACAAATGGAGTGCAAAAATGATTTTGGAGAAAGCCCATTTGTGTGTGATTTCTAACCTAATTCTGCAAACCCCGGTGGTTTGGAGAGTTTAGCATCCAGAGGTTTGGGTGTTTGCCCAAACTAACCCTAAAAAGCAAACCCTTGGCCGCTTGCCTTTGAGTTGAGTGTGTGATATAAATAGCTGTGCTAGGAGCAAACAAAGGAGGTATTGCATGGAGCAGCCAAGAGAGCCCACGTGAGCCACTCCATCAGGCTGGGCTTTGCCATCCCAACTGGAGACATGCTCCTACTTTTTCCTAATATTCATGGAGTGGTGACTGGGTGCCACAAGGCAGCGAGTCTTCAACATTTTTATCTTTCTTCAGCTTCTGTGAGACTCACTACTCCCTCAGAAAAAAAACCCCAAACAATTAATTTAAAAACTACTCAGTAAAGTCCTTCTCATGTTGGCTTTGGTGGATTTGTTGTAGAGCTGTGGTTTTAGATGAGGAGCACCACGATGTTGTTGCCAGACCAGAGCAGAGAGGAAGGGCTCAGACCTGCCTTATCTCTGCACCCCTTTCAGGTGAAATGAATTTGGTGTTTTCTTCAAGATTTCCTGGTTTTTTTTTTTGTTGTTTTTTTTTTTTTTTCTTTTTTTTTTTCTTTTCCTAGACTGGTTCATGAGATTGCCTGAAATTCTAAATAAACCTTTCTCTGTATAGACAAGTTTAACCTTGACCAGGTAATAGCCTGGAATATATTATCTGTTGGAGAAATCTAAAAAAACATGCTCAGGGAAATAGTGGAATCACCATCCCTGGAAGAATTCAAAAAACTGTAGGTGTGGTACTTGGGGACTTGGGTTAGTGATGGCCTTGGCAGTGCTGGAAGTCTTATCTTAGAGAGCTTTTCCAACCTAAACAATTCTGTGATTCCAAGATTCTGTGGGGTCTTGTTATGACTCTCCTAGTATCCAGTTTTGGGGTGTTTTGGTCTGTATTTGTGTACAGAAAGCAACGTTGAAAAACAGGAGCAAACACCAATTTGCCTTTGAAAGGAAGAATTTCCAGGGAAACCCAGTGGAACCTGGCAAAACCCCTGAGCATCCTCACAGCCCAGCTGACATCCAGACATTCATGGGAGGTGTAGGAAGAATCAGGCTGCTTTATCTGCATCACCTCCCTCATGTTGCCCCTTTCTTTGTGGCTGCTCCTCTCTGATGAAAATTGGCTGTAAAATTGCCACTCCACCAAACCTTTCTTTCCCTCGTGTGCCTTCCCTGACCCCTGCTCTCTCCATTTGGCAGAGCAGAGCAGCCAGAGCCCTAAATCACCCCAGCAGCCTTTCCCTGGATTCCAGCTGGCGGCCGCTCCCAGCTCCTGTTTTCCCAACTCCCGTGGAGACTGAGCTTTCTCACGCTGTCTAAAAGCCAAGGGCTGAGCTTCCAATAAACCCCTGATGGATGGTGGAAGGGCTTTTCCATGATTCCCCATTCCCAATCAATGTGTTTGACGTCCCGGCAGCTCGGCGTTGGAGAGTAGCTGTCGATAGTGCTGCAAGGGAATGGGGAACTCTTACACCATTGATGGGATTGGGTTATTGATGTCATCACTCCTGTCACTCACTGATAAACACAGCCCACAGTGACCTCTCCCCAACTTGTAGAGCCATGGATTTGAAAGTAAACATCAGTAACTCAAAAATCACCATGCAGCTGAGGGGATGTTAACTCTCAGAGTGGTGATGGATCTTGGATTTTGTCCTGCCTTTTTCCATATTTCACCCTCCTAAAGGACGTGTGGGCAGTTGCCTGTGCCATTTGGGGTAAGGTTGATATTTGGATTACAGCGAGGGCCTGAATAACTGGTGCCTTGTTATCAAATTGCTTTATGGATGGACCTGTGTGTCAAGTGTGCATAATAAAGGCTGTCACAATATGTTGCCTATTTACTATGACAAAATTCCTTTACCTGATCAATTCAAGCACTGCTCAGAACAGCCTTTCAGAGATGCTTCTGCTCGGGATCTTTTCTTCACCAGCTAAGTGAGAAGTGGAAAATGAGTGATGTCCCTTTTTCTCAGGTTGGTATTCCTGTGGTTTGTTGGTTTTGAGTCTTCTTTCCTTGAATGCCTGTGCCAGAAGCAGAAGAAAGAGTCGGAGTTTGCCATCTCAGGTTTCTCAAGGCAGTTTATTGTTTCTTATCTCTAAGTTCCTCCTGTGCCCAGCAAAGGTCCTTGCTGCAGCAAGAGCAAGAGGCAGTTCCCCCCAGGTCAGTAGGACTGGACCTTTTGTAACCTTTCTCTGACCCAACCATCATCCACAACATATTTTTTATTTACAGTCTATTACCAACACCTACTGCCTATGTTAGACATGTCACTTCTATCCTAAACCAATCCCTTGTGACCCACCACAGCAGAAGATGGAGGACAAGGACAAGAAGGAAGAAGGACAGGGCCACACTCTCATTCCTCCATCTTTCCTTCCCCATTTGCACCTGGTGATAAATTAACTACTATTTACATTAAACCTTTGGGGTCTGTAGTCCTTCATGCAGTGCTGGTAACTTTTCCCATGGGCTGAGATCAAAGACAGCATCACTCTGGGCTCTGTGTGAGGGTCTCAGACCCCTCTGCCGGGGTTCTGGACCATCCAGGGCAGCCAGAGGGATGCCCTGGACTCGGACACCTTTTTCTCTTCTTGGAGGCTGGCTCCTGGAGGCCTGGTTTCCAGGGAGCAGCGAGCATCCACACCTGAGTCCCGGACAGCTGGCAGGCTGTGCCCGTGCCACCGCTGCCATCTGTGCCAGTGCCACCGCCACCAACGGCACCGGGGAGGGCAGGGGCAAGGCAGCGACTTCACAGCACCACAGGGGTGGGTCTGGGGGCTGGAACCTGCTGTGGGTCCTGTGTCTGCCTCTCCTTCCCCACTGCCTCGCTGCTGCTGGTCAGACAATTAATTACAGGCATTTTGGGACTTTTAAGCACAGGGGATTTTGTTTCTGTAGAGGTTCTATGGAATTGTTTGGGCTCTGAGCAACCTGGGTTAGTGAAAAGTTTCCTTCTCAGTATGGTTGGAATGAGATGATCCTTAAGGTGCCTTCCAACCCAAACCATTCTATCATTCCATGGCTGAAAGCATCAGATATTTTTCTGATACATAAAGAGATCATTTTTCTATAGAAACTGAATTCCCTCACAGAAACTGAATTCCCCCAAGGAAAGAGACCATTCACAAATAAATGTTCTTTCACACTGGCTGGAAGAAAGAGCTCAGCATCTCCCTGTAAAAGGAAGAGGTCCCTCCTCCATCTCCACGAACCCTTTCAAGGTGCCAGTCATCCAGGCCAAAGCCAAGGCAGGGTTTTCTATTCCATCCTGGAATCCTGCAGCTCCCTGTTCCTGGCTTGGCACTGTCTGAAATGGTGGCAGGGAACAACATCCACACTCAGAACTGCCATGAACAAGGGGCCTGTGGTCTCCCCTCTGGGATGCTTCACTTCTGCAAGGGTGGAGAGTGCGGGTGGTGGGGAGACACCATCAAGGCCTCTGCTCCTCTGTGGGTGGGATGACCAGAGTGACCCTCTGTCTCAGGGGCAGAAGCTCCCCAGAACAGCCCAAAGGTGGGAAAACAGAACTTTTCTCTCCACTTTTTTCTTTGTCTTCCCTTCAGATGCAGTGGGGCACCAGGAGGACGTCGCAGAGATGTTCCCAGCCCTGTGTGGCAAACGCTGTGGCTGTCAGTCCCCTCGGGGCAGGGGAAATGAGCTCCAGACAAATGCTTCTCCATAGGTGCAATGCACATAAGTGCATTTTTGGATCATGGTCCGAGTCTGCATCCTTTGTGAGACCAGGAATGTGCCACGGTGAGTCGGTTTTTATCAGCCCAGCCCTTCTCCATTGAGCAGAGACAGAGTTGGGAGCATTGCACATCAAAGAGAGGGGAATTAATGAATGAGAAAACCTTGACATTTACACAATTTAGGCATGTTACTTTTATTTAAGGGGTTTTTTTTTGTGCAAAGGGTGCAGAACCCTTGGTGAATAGACCTGTTAATGCCTCTTGCCTTTTGTGTTTATATGTGCCAGGTCTAATAATTGTCACGTCAACCTAAGTGAGAAACATCCAGACACGTTCATGGGAGAAGCCGGAGGGCTTTAGTTCAAGTGACTCCTGTTCCTCCTGGGTGGGGAAGAGGGAAGGGCAATAAACAACAGGAATTTGTTCCTTTCTCAGCAGCAGGGTTTATCACGTGTAAAAATGTAGGACTTTGGCAGCCATTAATTATACATAAAGTCAATAACCAATCTTAATAGAACCTAAAGTGACAAAAGCGATGACATTTAAAAAATCAGCTTCCCCACGCCACGAGTCTGGGACCATCAGGGAAAGGAAAAAGGCTGGAAACACGCTCTGGACATGCAGTAATTGCCACTGCCATTTTCTGATTTCATTAGAGAAAACTTTCCGTGGAGGTAGATTAGGAAAGGGAGAAATTCTGGATCGCAGAGGTCAGGTCTGTGTCTGGGATAACCTGCCCTGCCCGTCAGCAGCAAACAGAGGAGTTTGGGGTAAACAAGTCTGAGGATTTGCTCTTTTATGATATTTTAAAACTTACATAAGAGCACATTTTAGCTGCACTTTTATTTCCCCCCTAAAAAATGAAGCAGAGTCATAGTGGGCAGACAGGAAAATAATAATAATGCTAATAGTAATATTAGTATTAGTAATTAGTAATAATTAGTAATAATAAATATTACTATATTAATATTACTAATAATTAATATTAATAATTAGTAATAATTCCTCTGCACTGCTGCTGATTTCTGGAGACTGGAATCTGACCAAGTCTGACAATAATTAATGCATCTGAATTTAGGCTTGTATTTCAGTTTGTAAAATTTATAAGAAATCGCTGTACCCATGAAAATCCAAGCTCTAAAAGAACTTCTAGCCCCCAATTCAGGCATTTATTCTAATTAATCTTATGTAAGGTGGGAAAGTCTGCTATGAAGTCATCATTAATTTATATTCCTGCAGCACAGTTTATCTCCTTTACTTTGTACTGTATTTTTTTTTCATGGAAGATCAAGAACCAATTCTTGGCCATTACTCTTGACGGAATCCATTTGAAACGAGCCAGAGGAGTGAGAAAAGCGAGGCGCCTACACATGGATAAGCCTTGCCAGGTTCTGGACCCTTTTTTTCAGCTGCCTAATTGAGGAAATATCTTTTGCTCTTTGTTTCCAGGGGGTGGGTGGGTTGGTTTGTTTGTTTTCTCAGGAGCAGGGAATTTCGGTCGGTCCTGGCCCTTGTTCCAGTTTGGAAGAGCAGGCGCCGGGGCTGTTAGCAAGTGACATGCCCAGGAATATAAAAGAGCCCTACATCTTTGGAGCTGTTTCCTGGTATTCCCCAGCATCCTTGTTTGTTGTAATTTGAAAGAAGCTATTGAGCTGAAAGGAGGGACAAACAATCTCCAGGCGGACAAAGCCAGGGAGAGCTGGGAGCGGCCAAATTTCCATGAAACACTCGTGTTCCAATTCATATTTAAATGCGCTCCTGAGCAGCTGGACAACCTTTCTGTGGCCGGCCACAGCTGAGCGTTGTAGCCAAGGAGAAATCACAAGCAATTTGCTGCGAGCAGATGAAAGGTGTGTGTGTTTCTGTCCTTTTAATGCGAGAGAATAAACACTGAGCTCACACAGGATGTCAAGATGTTGGGCAGAGTTTAAGTGCAGCAGAGCAGATTCCCAGGGCTGCGGATTTGGCTCCTTTTCCTTTGAAGTCATCCAGGTTGTGCTGATTTACAGCGGCCCAAGATCAGCACAAATATGGTTGTTTCTGTAACTAATTTCGATGCCCTTCTGCTTAACGATTTTTTTTTTTTTTTTGAGGGAAATTATTATTTTGTACAAACTCACCTAGGCAGCATCCACTCAGTTCAAGTAATCATTTAATCCTTGAAGGGCTGAATCCTTTTTTTAAACTCGTGTGGGACACACCTGGAGAAAGAGAAAGCCTGGGTCAAAAGTGCCTTTTTCCGTATCCTAATCTGACCTCGGGCTATCCCAGTCTTGGCAGATCCTCGTTGTAATGGAAAGTAGCCCAAATTGTCCCTAATTTGCACCTCGCACGTCTCTATCTGAGCCACCTTTGGGTACGAAGATGCATTTGCAGTCTCTTCACCCCACGCCCCTGCTCAAGGCACCAGAGAGGGCTCAACACCTCCTAAATAACCTTTTTTCCTGAGGTTTTTTTTCCCAGAGGCTGTGCTGGTATCTTTAAAGGCATTTTGTCTTCACCCAGCCAGTGCAGAGCATCCTTTGTGCAAAGAGAAGCAGATTTCTCCAGGCCCAAAAGAAGTTTTTCCACAGTACAAACAGGCATGGGTTATAATTTATCAAGTGATGTTCCTGCAGGTTTATTGTGAATGAATGTTACCATTTGCTTTGAATATGGTTTAATGTACTTTAGAGGCATAACTTAATTATTCTTTGTCCTTGAGTCTCTTCACTGCAGCCACTTTTATTAAGAAAAATAGCAGGAATTACTAAGAATGTTAAAAAATTGCTTCTCACAGGAGCTGGGTGAGGTTAAAGAGTGAGCTTGTTGCACAACATCCTTTACTCTCTTTCTATGCTATTCTGTTTTAACCATGTGTGAGCTATTTGCTACAGAAATCAAGCAGGGTTTGGATGATTTTCCTTTCCTCCTAGGCAGATATTCCTCAAACTATCTCTTCCCTGTTTGAATTTCTTTTTATGTCACGCTAGAAAAAGTGTGAGCAGTTACTGGGCATGAGACTGGGCTTTCCCTCTGTTTTTTGCTGAGGTTGGAGTGTGGGGTTGGTGTCTGTGATGATAAGAGGATGCTGAGAGTTCCTGTGGCACTAGAAATATTAAAATAATCAAGAACTGGAAAGAATTAACTGGCAGCAGTTTTACACCCCAGTATGAGAGAGAATTTCCATGGCTTTACTTTGACACCATGGAGGGCAGAAAAAGCTTTTTGTGCCTCCAGCTTTGTCCCTGAGCTCCCAGCAGCCACCACCCAGTCCAGGCTCCGGGATAAAGACAAGGAAAGTGCAAATGGCTGAGAATCCCTGAATCCCAGACTGGTTTGGGTTGGAAGGGACCTTAAAGCTCATCCCATTCCACCCCTTGCCATGGGCCAGGTAGCTCCAATCCCTGTCCAGATAAATCAGATGGATAAATCAGATGGATAAATCATCCCGTTTAGTGGTGCTGGGTTGATGGCTGGACTAGAGGACCTTGGAGGTCTCTTCCAACCTGGATGATTTTGTGAATCTGTGATTTCATTGTCCAGGATGCTTAATGTTTATACAGAGATCTGTATCCTGTGTTTTCCCTGAAAAAACTCCTCATTACACTCTCCAGACCATTTGTGAGTCTGATTATCCCACATTCACTTAAAATCTTTTCCTTTTCTATTGACAAACTTTATTTTATCTACTTCCCTTCTAGTATTGAAGATACTGCAAGCTTAAAAACTCTGCAATCAGTGGCTGACTAATATTTCCTCAGTTAATTTTTGAGGTTTAGCTGTCCCATGCATAAATCTGCAATGAGAAGAACAGTCTAAAATAACTATTATTCAATTTATTGCTTGAATATAAAATTAGACAAACGAGCCATTACCTTCCACTTGGATAAAAATGTGGCTGAGTTGATTCTCTTTGTCTGGCCATGGTGCTCATCAGGAAACACTCAGTTATTTTTGGATGGCTACCCCAAATTTCTTGCTTTGGGAATTAGAGCTTTGAGAGAAACATGAGTAGCTGTTTCATCCAGCAAGGGATATTTCTCCAGTAGGAGCACAATAAGCCCGGGACCTGCCTCTGGAATTGGTTGTTATACACAGTGGGCAGAGTGAAGCCGGGGAAAAAAAATAAAAAAGAAAAACTCAACTGGTGCCTTAAAACCAGAATTTGGCTCCTCCAGTAGTTAAATGGACCCTGATGACTTATGCAACACTTTGCATTGCAAATATTTTATTTTGATTTACTTGGAGAGCGGAGCAGGACTGAAGGGGCCAGCAGCCTCTCTGCTGATTTTTGATGAGGTTAAAATTCGGTATCTGAAGTTCTTTTTTATTAATAACTAATTTTCTGGCCAGGAAACTATCTGTGGAGAAAAATTAAATAATAAAACAACCCAGACTGGGAAAGAAAAAAACTCAAAACAATACAAAGCCCTTACAACTGACTAATAACCTTGCAATATTAATGATAAATGCATTATCCCCCTTCAATATTTTTTGTCTTGGGATATGTGATTTCCCAAGGACAAAATCAGTCAAAACTACCCTTGGCTTCCACAGTTTTCCAGAGTTTTCCATGGAGCAAAGTGATTACATGGGGTGCATATACTGAATTTATGGTTCAACTTGGTTTTACACAAATAAAACCTTTAGTAAGTGTTTTTAACTTAAGAAAATTGGACCAAATTGCTAAATGGAAAATAAAATTCTTCGTGCATTTTTGCCTTTAATAAACAGAAATCTTTACCTAAGGGAGGAAGTGATCTGGATTTGGTGCAAATAATTAAATAAAACAGAGAAATTACTAAGCAAAACATTACTTTTTATTTTAAAGGTAAATGGAAAACAAATGTCTGAGAAAGGCAGTGAGCTTGCTTAGTGTTTCCCACTCAAACACTTCTTAGTTTTACATTGAAGAAACAGGACATTTATTGTCTTTTCTTAATAAGCGGTTTCAAGATGGAAATAACGCCACCAAAATCAGTTTAACAATTAATTGCATAGACCCACAGTAAAAGCTGTACTGGCTGCCAACAGCTGTCCTTAAAATAGATGTTTAATCTTGGACATCACCAAAAATTTGCAGTTAGGCTGAGGTTCATCCCAAAGCTCTGCTGGGAACAGCCATCAACACTGCAGGAATTTGGCTGTGATTGACACGAGAACCCCCCAACTACAATAATTCCCCCCTAAAATAAACCGTGCTGGTTCCATGGTGTCCCTGACGTGGAGACAATTCCTACCAGGAGAAGATTGGCCTGTGGAAAAGCTCTCTGCTGAGCCTGTGATGACCTCGTTGTAAAACAGAAAATCAGTGTTGGCCTCTGAGTTCCCACATTAGAGGGAAGATGGAGAAGATGTCATGCAGCATGGAGCACATTCTGCTGTGCTTTTCTTTTGCTCTGTCTCTAACCTGATGCCAGGAAACCTCTTCCAAACAGGTGGCCAAAACTTCAAGGGACTGTCTTTTTTTTTTTTTTTTTTCCTAATGGATGTTTGACTTAAAGCTTGCAGAGAAACCTTTTGAAGATGCACGAGCGAATTATTCACTTAAAAGTGGGAACACTCCCCACCAAATCCAACAGGGACAGGTAATTTGATAGATGAGTTCACCTAAATGATACTAGCATGTTTCTTATCTCCCTGCCATCGGGTTAAGAGCTGTTGTGCATAACTTTCTTAACCTTAACCTCATCTCTTCATCTCCCGGGACTTCAGATTAGTACAAGGGATAAAGGAAAATCAATGCGAGTTTGGTTCTGGTGAATGTTTATGTCTGTATGCAAAGGAAGAAGGGGGGAGAGCTTGAAACCATCCCTTCCCAGTGAAAGATTTTAATTAAATTAGGCCTTAGAAATGTGGAGTGTGATCTTTGCAGTGTTTTGATTTCGCTGGAGATTATGACCAGACTTGCCAAAACCAACAGCGAAGTCTCACATTTGTGAACTCGGCACACAGCGCCCGTGAATCTGATACATCCCACAGAAAGAGCCTGAGTGCTCCTGTTTACATTCCTAAAGTCTTTACAAACAAGGGGAACAATATCTGCTCTTTGCAGATTGCCGTGGTCAGGTTCCTGTGTGCAGCACGGGTGACCTTTCCGAGCTGAGCAATCTTCAGACACTCAGCGCCCAGGGCTGTGAAGAGCCCGAGGTGTATCAGCTTACCAAGAGTTCATATTTTACACCAGGGCTGGTTTTTACTGTATCCAGCTGCTGAATATCAAATGATGGCGTTTGGGCTGTAAAAGAGGACCTTTCTCTTATGTAAAGGCATAGATTCTTCCTGCTGCTGGGGAAAATGTCTATTCTGCTCAGTCAAGCTGAGGTTTGTGCTGTCTCCTCTCTGACTCCTCTTTATCTGTGCTTGGCCTGTTCTCTGTCTCCATTTCCTCACCAAAAGCATCTTTATGTCAGTGAAGAGGGAAGCAGCAGGTGTAGCACCTTTGGATGGTGTCCAGATGAGTCTGGAGAATCCCAGGGAGGAGACTCCAGCCCCTCTCTGGGCTCTGCTCAGGGCTGGCACTGCCCAGGGCAGAAGTTCTGTGTCCTGTGCAGGGAAATTCCTGGGATCAATTCCTGCTTGTTCCTCTGGTGCCACTGCTGGGCCTGGAGCAGAGCCTGGGGCTGCTCTGCCCTCCCTGCACACAGGGACAGACACAGGGACAGACACAGGGACAGACAGGGACACCCAGGGACATCCAAGAACACCCAGGGACACCCAGGGCTGGGCCCCCTCTCAGCTGGGGCTCCTCCCCAGGCTGAGCAGCCCCAGCTCCCTCAGCCTCTCCTGGGCACGGGGATGCTCCAGCCCTTTAGTGCTCCACAGGGGCTGGAGATGTGGCACCCCTAGCATGTCCAGTAAGTGATTTTCACAGAGTCCAGAAGGTTGGAAGAGGTCTTTAGGATCATCAACTCCTTTCATCCAGCTCCCAACCATGGTAAATGTGTGCACAGAGCCTGGCATGGCTCAGCCTCTCCTCCCTGCTGCTCCTGGCCTTGGTGGCCCAAAGCAGCCTCTGCCGAGGAGGGTTTTGTACATTTCTAGGGAAAAAAGCCTCGAGGTCGCTTTAATTTAGATGGTTTGAGCACACAAAGGCAGCACATGTCAGTGCAATGATGATCTGGGGTGAGGATCTGTTCTTCTTGAGCTTGTGGGGGACACAGCAAAGAGGTGGAGGAAAGCAACTGCCTGGAAAATGTCTTTTAGCCTCTTGAACAGGGAAGGATTATGGAGAGAAGGACCAATGAATCAAGCACTCGGTGGGCATTCATTATCTTGTTTTTGGGATAGCATTGGTTCTTTCCAAAAGCGTTTTGCTTTCACTGTAACAGCTTTCCTACTCCAATGCCCTGTGGTAATTCCTGCCGTGCAAACAAGGATCAAATCTTCATTTTCATAGACTAATGGGCTTTTCCTTAGAAGACACCTGAGAAAGAAGGCTTTTGCTGTGTAAGCTTAATTTTAGTGTATTGTTAACAGCCAAGTTTGCAACTTGGCTCAGAGTTTATTTTCTGCTAAAAGAAACATGAAAACAAATATAGAAAATATACAATCCAGCTTCTATTACAGATTTCAGATATGCAGCTATTGCAGAGAGATAATTAATGTCTCAGGCTATCAGTGAGGGCTGCTCTGCTTCTCAAAACCTGAGTGTTAGTGGTTGGGGGAAGCCAGATAATGATAGCAACATCCTGTGAGATTGTAACCCAAGCGTTCTGCTGGTTGAACTTGAGGAAAGGGCACATATTATCAGCTGTATTTTGTTTTCAATTCACTCCAGGAGACGGTGAGAAAAACGGTGTAAACCCGAGCGATCAATAGTTTGTATAGCGAACACAGTGTGCTGTTAAGAGGTCTAATCTTTAGATCTCTTCAAACATCAGGTGAGAGGGAGAGGGTGACTTCCAAGGAGGAGGAAACCCGAGGTGCAATTCAGGAGAACAAAGGCTGAAAGCGGGGTTGAGCTGCTTTAGTTTGCATTAGAAAACCTGGTAGGTCACAGAGCCAGGCTGGTCATTTGTAGAGAGTTTGTTACGAGAAAAGCTCGTGTGGGAATGGAATTGATCCAGCGAGGAGCCGTGGATGCCTTCTGTGGGGTGTTTGCTCCTGCCGTGGAGTTTTGGGCTGCAGATCAGAACTGGAGGTTTCCTGGAGCTGCTGATTGCCTTTCCCAGCTTGCTGAAGGCCCCGAAGTGCTGGAAAGAGCTGCTTGGGGGTACCATGGAATCAGAATATCCTAAGGTGGAGGGACCTGCAGGGAACATCGAGTCCAGCTCCTGGTCCTGCTCAGGACAGCCCAACATCCCACCCTGTGCTGGGAGGGGTTCCAAGCTCTTCTTGGACTATGGCCATAAATGGGTTTTTAAGACCGTAATGGTTTAAAAAACCGTAATGGTTTGTGCCATAAACAATTCCTTGGGGAACCAGTTCCAGCACCCCTCTACTCACTGAAGGAAGAATATTCTGCAAACAAACAACCTTGATCGACCGAGAAGAGGCACTTTAAGAGGTCCTGGAGTTTGAAAGAAAAGCAGTAAGAAAGCCAGTAAGTCCCATGTCAGCGTTTTTACAACAGGACAAAGAAATAAAGTTCCTTGGTGCTGCAGAGAAAATAAGGAAGGAGACACCAGTTCAGCTTTGAAGGTTGAACTAGGCTTTGCCATTCCTAATTAATCTGTTAAGTAATTTCACAGAATCATGGCCTCATCGAGCTCCACCAGGCCAGAAGGGGCTGTTGGAATCACTTAAGGTGTAACGTGAACCATAAGATTTTCCAGAACTGCTGAATTTGTTTGAATGGAATTTGGATTTAACTTAATTAGGCTAATCTTTTAGAGGGAAAACTTAATCTCAGTTTCAAACCAATGGGTTCTGTTCTGAGAGGGAATAGTCAAGGGAAGAATTTTTCTTGAGCAAAGGACTAAGTAACTTGAAGAACAATGATATTGCCTTGGTCTCCTTGTGCTATTTAAGTGGTGATTAGGTCTGAACTTGACTTTTAAGGCAAAAATACACTTCCAGGGGTGACTCCCTGAGTGAGAAGAGATTTCAGTACTGTAGGTCTGAGTAGATTAACAGACTGTCTATAAACTGAGGGAAGAAAATAAGAAGGGAAAGAGGAAAAAGCCAAGGAGAGAGTAAAACTTGGAACTGGAAAAACAATTCCTGTTCCAGATGAAACATTTCATTATATGTGATGGGTTTAAAGGCAGTTTGCCCAATGACTTTTGTATTTAACAAGGCATTGTGTGAAACATGGCATTGTTCCTTACAGGAAATAAAGAACAAGGAATCTTATTTCTTCCATACTCGTGTTGAAAGGGGTACGAAGTTGTGATGGGGAAATAATCGCTCCAAAGCACAGCAGCCTTGAGGTGTTTCCTTTTAGAGCTGCACAGCTTTATCTAAAAACGAGGCTGCTTGGGCTGGAGGGATGTTCTGACTCCCACAAATTGAGCCTGGGTTTAAATTTTCTTTTTTTTTTTTTTTTTTTTGCAAGTTTTTATGAAACATCTTTAGTGTACTGACATAATTTGAACCTTGGCTCACAGGGAGGTTTTTACACCCCTCTGGGGAGAGCTTGGGCCAAAACCTGAAAGTGATGAGTATCTGCTACCACATCCAAATTCACACTTCTCACTTTCTGTGCTTTTCTCCAGAAGTTTCATGCTTGAGCCTTCTCATTGTCATACCCCATTGGTAACTCAGCTGCACTGAATGCAGAAAACAAAATCTCAGATTATTCTGAGTTGGAAGGGACCCAGAAGGATCATCAGGGTCCAAGTCCTGAAAATCCTACAAGACTTGAGGACTAGTGGAGGAGTCTTGGGTTTGGCTGAGCAAACAGACAAAGAGAGGCTGTCCTAAAATTTGGGCTCTTGGGTTCGAGGGTGGCCAATGCCACAAGCTGAGGGGTGTCCTGAATATCTTACATCCTAAATGTCTCATATCCTGAATATCTCATACCCTGAGTCCTGAATTCTACTCTTTGGTGTGAGGAAACACCTCACTGACAGGTTTGAAGAATATAACCCCCAAGATGACATTTTGCTAGAAATTTTTTATTTGGGGTTTTGTTTAGTTAAAACTTGAGCAGTCTGTGAATTATTCTTCCTTCCCAGCTGGGCTTGGTCTCTACCTGCTCCTGAGATGCTCTTTCAGGCAGTAGATCGGGTCAGGAGCTTTGCAGGAGTGGAGGCAAAGAACTGATGGGTATTTTCACTCCATTTTTCCTCCCTTTTTCTTTTCCTATTACTGTTTTATTATTATCATTATTAATTTTGGGATTTTTTTATCAATCAATGGCAAGATTTTTCTACATTTTCAGTCCAGCTGGTCCAAAATTCGGTGTCTGTACCTCGTTGCCGTGCTTTCCCTGTGCTGGCTGCAGAGCACAGAGCATTTGGGAGAGCAAAGTTTGCTGAAGAGGGAGCCTGAAACAGCTGCCAGGGCTGACAACTGAAAGGCACAAGCGGGGACAAAGCAGAGCAGACGGAGCGATGTGGGAACATTAACACTTGGGAGGGACTCTCCTCCTCCCTCCCCTCTTTCTGAAGAAGGGAGAGAAGCCGGGTCTTTGTCCAAAAAACCACTTAAGCGTTTGCTTGACCTTAAAACCTGCGAAAAGATTCTTTCCATCTTCATCCATTCCTGTGGTTTTCTGTTACTTGGATGAGCATTTCAGGGAATAAATGTCTGTCTCTTTGATCCCGTACTTAAGGAAGATGAACCGTGTTTTTCACTCCCCGAAAACACGGGAATCTGTTTGTTATGTCACAGCTGTGCCAGCAGATTTCCAGGAAAATGAACACGGTGGGTTTGTGTTTAGTGCTGGGGAGGCTGCACCACCCCTTGGTTAGCAGGGAAAGTTATCACATGGAAAAAGTGTGCAGAGATTGTTTTAATCTCGTCTTGCAGCGGGTTGAGAAAGGAGAAGGATTAAAGTGTTTTAACCGTAAAGCTTGGCAGCAATTGTGGAGAGCAAAAATGAAAATAGTTTAAGAGAACAGTGCAGGCAATAACTCACTTGGGGGGTCGGCAGAGGACCAGAAGAAGTGGCCAGACTGACATTGCTTGGTTTTATTAACTCATCCATAATTAGCCCATAGCTTAGATACAATTTAGCTTGTGCCATATGGGCTAATATAGTGCTGAAAGTTACCCCCCATGCAGGTGACAGTCTGTCACGCTGAAGGAAGATTAGCATAAAACAAACAACAATGCACCCTTAATGACAGTGGCACCATTTGCCACCCCATACTTGAGGATGGGGAAGCACGGCCATTATAACCCAATCTTCAAGATTTTATTAAGTAGAAATAAAAGCAATGTGCACACAGATCCCCCCTTACAGCCCAGTGATTCCTCCCTTCAGCTTGTGTATTTGTTGTGTATTTTCTGTTGTGTATTTGTTTTTTATTTTTAAAGATATTTAATTTTTTTAATGATAAAAATACCTAATGTATTTTTATCAGCTTTGCTGCATGCCTTAGAACAGAGTGTAGAATTAGCTGTTCTAAGTAAAACGTATTGGGCAAAGAAACCCTGATGGTTTGTGCCTTGCTAAAGGTGGAAGAGAGTCATTCTTAAACAGAAATAAAAATGAGAAAACTCCACTGTATGTGCTCATCAACTCGATTAGAACTTTCTAGAGTAGATATGAATCTAACAATGGTGTAACTGTGCAGATAGCACATGTTGTGTGAGGAGAATTTATCTTACAAAGAAAGTGAGCCACTTTGTCATTGCACTTTGTGTCTTTGGTGATTCCCCTTTTTTGAACAGGAATTGCTCCATTAAAATGATCCCCACACGTTGTTGATCCAGCCTGCATTTATGGTAATTTGCCTACGTATTGCCAATATTTTCCTTTTTAAATCAAGGAGGAAATTTGGTGCCAGAGCCTTTCCCAAACTGTGCTGAGCTCCTGACACAAAGCAGCAGAAGCCATTAGCATTCTCAGTTAAGGCTGATCAGTCGTGCTGTTGAACCATTTCTTCTCTTCCTCCCAACACATTTGCTTTCCTGTATTTCCCAGATAAAAGGGAAGCTCCTCCTCCCCTAAGTTTTCCGGACTTTTCTTTTGAAAGGCAGCCTGCTCATTTTAAATATTTTAAATGAAATGAGTTTTGCTATGCAGACAGGAGCTGGCGTTTTTTTTTTCTCCCAGCTCTCATCGGCTATTTATGTGACTCCATGGTTTTCAAATGGTATAATGCTGGAGGATGCCAAATGTCCTGCCATTTAATAACCAGTAGCATACAGAGCTCTTTTCAAAATGCCACTGCTCTGAGCATCTGTTGTTATTAAGTAAGATGATCAAATTTTGTGCAGGACTTCAATTTTGCTTTTCACATCACTTATCGAGCAAGAATAATATGCAGTCTGTGTATAGAACTAATGTGTTGGGCTCATTGAGCCAATTGCTGGGTTTTGTGTTCTGCTTTATTGCAGACTGTAAAATAAACTTTGGCCTTTTTTTAATAAATGTTATAAAAATGCTCTGTGAATCAGGAGAGTGTCAGCAATTAAAGCCATTTAACATCATAATAATTAAAAATGCAGTACGCCGGCATAGTCAGCGCAGGTTCACATAAAAAGCCACATTGTTGGTCCTTAATAATTACATTATTTGACAGACACGCTAAAGAAGAGGGAAAGGTGCACGTTGTCAGCATCAGATGAGCAACTAATCCTTATTGTTCCTGGAAATTGCTGTGGAATCCTTTACCCTGCCTGTTTCCAGCTAACAGATGTGCAGGAATGTCCTCGGCTCTCCATCGCTTTTCTCTGCAGCAGAGTCTGACTGACAGCACCACCAGGGAACAGCTGGGCCGAGGCACATCACATTCTGCTGGTCGGGAGAGAGGCTGATTAGGCTATGGAGTGCCTAATTGGGTAAGATGCCCCTCATTTCCCAACTATAAAATTCAGAGAGTGTAGAGCAGCGAGGAGCGGCCGGGCTGGGGAGAGCCGTATGTTTGTCCCTCAGCACAACTGGACCTTTCAGATGAGAGAGGTTATTTTATTTTTTTTTTTTTTTTTACAGCTGTGGTTTGGGGCTGTGCCCGAGCTCAGCGTTGTGCGGGGCCAAATTTTTGAGGAGAGATTTAGCTCAGATATAATAACATTTAAATGACACCCCTGCATCCCAGCCCGTCCCCCCTGCTTTTCCCAAGCCCGCAAAGGCAGAAGGGCAGCTTGCCCCATGGTGTTCATTTTTGTCATGGAAAAATGAAGCAAAAGGGGAAAAAAAGCACAGATTGACGTGTTTAGGTGTTTTTTGCCACACATGTTGGAGGTGTGGGATTATCCCCTGGTTTCATTGCATTGTAGGCCTATAGAACCCGTGTCATCTTCAGGCAAGATAGAGAAATTTTGGTTGCAGGATTGTGGATCCTCACATATCCTAAAGGGAATGGGGCCTAAAGAGGTTTTGGAGGACCTCTGGAAATCCTGGAAAACAGAGACTGAGTATTGACTTCAAACATCCTGCGGAGAAAATTTGTTTTCTTTGTTTTCCTGGGGTGTCCGAGAGCTGCCTCTGATCCTTCCTGTCTCTGAAAATACCTCCAGGCTGTGGCACATTTTTTTATTTTTGTTTAGTCCAGTTTCAAGCCTGTTAAGGTTGGTTTTTTTAACTTTACTTGTTTAAGACATCCCAAGCTTGCACTGTAACAATGGGGACTCAGATGATAGAGCAACCTTTTAATAAAAAATGCTAAAAGAAACTTCCAACCAGATCTTACAAGGCCTTATATCAAGTACCAGTGATACTGGGAATATTCTCATGTAGAATAAAGTCAGCTGGCATGACAATCTCATTTCCTGATTTCTCTTTAAAAATCATGTACAAATGGTGCTTGGGGACATGGTTTAGTGGTAGGTTAATAGCTGGACTGGATGATCTTAGAGGTGTTTTCATTAATGATTCTATGATTTTCTGATTTTTTCCTTCACTTTGCATATTCTGAATTGATTTTAATCACCTCTTGCAAGCAGTATTTGCTGTTCTCCAAGGAAACCAGTGACTCAGCATCACAAGTTTGGTGCTGGGATACAGGAATAATGAAGATTTGGGAAGCTCACAATCTGTGAGTTAAACAAAGTCAAAACTGTTCTGAAACCAAACAAATCAAAAGGTTCCTGAGGACTTGGTGAGTTGTTTTTTACATCCTCACAGGTGTTGTCTACAGGACCTTTGGCAGATTTGTTCCTCCCAAGGTCTGGAGGGATGGGATGAGCCCATCCAGTGGCCAGCAGCAATGACTTCAGTGAAGTTTTGGGGCAAAGGAGCAGTGGTGCATCCCCAAAACCACTTACAAATCCTTTAAAAGCAATGAAAGCACCTGAAAGGCCAGAGCCCCATGAAAACCTTTTTACCTTAGATGTAACTTCTATGTGTGCAACTGTTTCAGTTCGAATATTAACCTTAGATTTTGAACAGATAATAATTTTGGAAGGAAATAGCCATAATTGCAGGACAGCAAGAGATTTGATTTGCAGCTCTGGACATGAGTCTTGAGCACCTGAAGAGTCTTTAGGAGAAAGGATAAAAGAAGCACATTATCCCCTGATTAACCTGAATCAAATAATGGAAATAGAATTCCTTCAGCCATCGAAATCATAAATAATAAATACATTATTAAATCAATGAACTGAGCACAACAATGAATTTTAGATCTGATGTTGTGATTAGAGCCAGTTTTTTCTTTGGGACATATTAAAACATATTCACAGCACATTCCATTTGGGTTTTTTAATAGGTGATCTGTTTCTTTTTCAGGAAGTTCACATGAAGTTTCTGAACCTCCACCTTGCCCCTTGGGGAAAAGCAGCCCAGAAATAAGGTGAAAGTGTTCTGAAAGAAATGAGGAAATCTCAAAAGGAAAAAAAAAACCTATCACACATTATAGAAATCCTGGTAAATAAAATATTACTAGGGAGCAGCACGGGAAGCATTTAACCCAGTGCACACCAGTTTTCTGTGCTGCCAGCACATGGAATGAGGGATAAGGAATGTCAGGGAGGATGGATCTGTGTACTAGTGACATCAAATTCCACAGAAATGTTCATGATTAACAACAAAACAACAACGTATTGCAGCAGGGACAAAGACATACAATCAGGGGTAGTTGAGGGCTTCATGGAAGCTGATTCTGTATATGGATTAAGAGTTTTGTTTCAGTAAGAAAAATAACACAAAATCTTTCAAGGTTCAGTTTTGGAAAGCTGTGGCAGCTCAAGAACTTCCGTTGTACAATTCTCCATTTGCATGGCCAATGAAATTCCAGAACCTCCCTTGGTCTACCTGAAAGAGGATTTATTTTATTGTTACAGATCCATTAATTTATGCTTTGGATCTGTAGGACCAAATCCAGAGGTTCCTTGGGAGATCTGGTCAGATGAGACCAAACTGGACCCTGCACCTTTTGAGTTTCTTCCAAGTGTGTTTTACAAAATCAGAGAGTTTTGTCTCAGACTTCAAAAATAACATTTTCATCCTAGTCCATGACCTCTGCCTTGAAACACAATAAGCCATCAGGGAGGTGAGGAGTTCCTGTAAATGTGCAAAACCCCAAAGCCCACCCAGTGCCACCCCTGCCATGGGCAGGGACACCTTCCACTGTCCCAGGCTGCTCCAAGCCTCATCCAACCTGGTCTTGGGCACTTCCAGGTATGGGACAGCCTGAACTTTTCCCTGCCTGGCTTGGCTCCATCATTCTGGTGTCCTCCTGCTGTTCTTGCCAACAGGGAAACCCCAGAGTCCTCCAGCCTTTTATGCCTTTCTGCAGCGTGCACAAATCTCCTGAGTGTTCATGTTCACCATGAACTTCTGTACCTCTTATAAATTATTTTTTTTTGCCCATTGTCAAGATTTGGGAATGATTTATTGGTGCAGTTTTTGCAGCAGGACTGAAGCCTCTGTGGCCTCTCCAGCTGAATTCCATACAGGCTGTCTTGGCCAGCTCAAAACCCACAGCTCTTGGCGTTCCTGCCATGGCCGTGTTCTCATGAACTTCTTCAGCAAAGCTGATTTTTTATATATGATTTTTCATGGACTCATAGAATTCCCTGAGTCGGAAGAGACCCATCAGGATTGTTGGGTCCAACTCCTGTCCCTGCACAGGCCCCCCAACAATCCCACCCTGGGCACCCCTGGGTGTCCAAACCCTCCTGGAGCTCTGGCAGCCCCGGGGCTGTGCCCATTCCCTGGGGAGCCTGGGCAGTGCCAGCCCCTCTGGGGAAGAACCTTTCCCTAAATAAATCCAACCTAAATCTGCCTACAGAAATATTAAAATTAGACATGTACAGTTGCAGTTGTAAAGCAGAATTTCTGCCACTCCTTTATTGCAAGCCTACAGAAGGAGTAGGATGAGCTTTTCCTTGGTTCACCACAGGAATGGATCTCCTGCTTTTAAAAAGGGATTTTGGCTGCTTTCTGGGCATCTCTGGCTTGCAAGCACTTCCCTCTAAATTGCTTCTGTAGCCAGCACTGGTTCCTGCTATTCCTTCCACACCAGGCACTAATCCTTCAGCTCCCATTCCCCTTCTCCCACAGCCAGTTTCATAAGGAGTGACAGGCAGACTGAATTTAGAGGACACGAGAAATCTTGACATTCAACTTGTCAACATTTCTGTCGCTGAGCCTCTGTTCCCATGACTTATTTTTTAATGCAAATCAGAAGATGATTAGCTGTTTTCTCTCCTCATTGTGTTTATTTTTGCTTGTTCTTTGGGCTGTTTTTCATGCCTCATCTTGGCTGAATTCTCTCCCATTTTTTCCCTTCCTGTGCATTTCTGCTCTTGCTCTGTTCTCTGCCCTTTGTTCTCAGTCACTGTTTTCCCCCCTTTTCCCTTTTGTGCCTCTCTTGCATATTTTGTGGTGCTCTATCATCTCTGTTCTTTGTCTTTACTTTTCTTTGTCTTTTCATTTTGCCTATCTTTGTTCTGTGTCCTCTTTGGTGTCTCCCTGTTCTTTGTCTTCTCTTTTTCCTTGTTCTTTCTTTTCCTCTGTCTGTCTCTTTTTATGATTCCCTTTTATCTTCGTTGTGTTCTGAGTAGGTTTGTCTTGATCTTTGTCTTTGCAGAGAACGTGCTCAAAGGAAGACAAAACACGCCATTCAAACAGAAATTGCTTATTAATTATAACATGGACACACTGCTGAAACCCAAGCCTCCCACAAAGCCAGCAAACCAACTCACAGGAGTTTTCAGGCCATCCTGCATTTTTCTGGGCATCTGGGCTGCTCGTAGGGCCCTGTGGTTGAGCACCCAGCACCTCAACCCCACTCTATTCCACTTTCCTGTCTCTGACTCTCAGTCCATAAATCCATCCTAAACTTTATTACTGACCCATGAAGACTTGGGTGCAAAATAACCAAAGTGAGGTTTCTGGTTATGAAGCAGCTATGAATAAAAATGTGTCTTTTGGTCTCCAGTATGGAATCCACACGATCCCCATGTCCCAAGTGCTCCCCTTCCTCCTGTGGTGAGGGGTATAATTTACTGCAGAGGTCTCTGACCTACATCATCAGCTCCAAGTTATCAGTTGCTTCTAGAAGGAATGGTTTAATTTACTAACCAGCTCTGCTGGGAATGCTGCAGCCATGTGAAAGGCAGGGTTTTGTGGTGCTCTTGGTGCACGGTCATGAGTTATTGTTGTCAATTCTTTCATATTTGAAAAACAAAACATCTTAAAAATGTGGAAACAGGAAAATCACAGGCAGAGGTATTTTGGTAAAGGAAGTTCTTTTTTGGTCCTGAAATAAATCTTTCTGTGATCTCTTTGAGCTTTGAAAAGATTAGTATGATTTCAAAGTTTAAGCTCCAAAGGGAAAAGTTCACATAAAAGAAAAAGTTTAGCTTTTTGCTCACTTTCCCACCCATTTTTCCCCTCTAATAATTCATGGAAATCTCCCTGTATGTGCGATATTTGTTTAATCCTCATTAAAACCTTGTCTTAAAAACAAACCCCAGATCTTGGAGTCTGCCCTCTTGTTGCTTTCACCTTCTTTACTTTTGCTTCCTTCATTTGCTTGTCCTCAGGAGGGCCCTGAGCCCCTTCACACTGTCAGAGTGCAGAGTGGATGAGCTGGGGAAGCTCCCCAGGGAAGAGGGGCAGGATGCTCTGAGGGCCCTGCTGCAGCCTGTGCTGGGTCACCATTTCCCAGGGAGCCCAGGGACCTTTCCTGCCCTGCCTGCCTCTCCAGGCTGCTCCTCTCTCCCCGAACCTTTGCAGTTAAATTGCCACTCTCCTGGCCAGGCTGTGGTGTATAAATAGAAATCTCATATCCTTCACCTGCCGTGCTCTGGGGAAGCCCCAGCACACCCAGCACATCACAGACCTCTGCAAACCGGCTGTAGGACCTGGCCACAATATTGCAGCAAATAACCTGGCTCTGGTGTGGATCGTCCTGGAACTGGGAAATGCTGCAGGTCCCCCAGAGGCTGCAAATCGAGCCAAGCCCAGGCTGGGTCCTTTGTGCTGCCTCTTGCCCATCGTGTCCCTACCAGCATCCCTTGCTGTGGTGGTGGATGCAGGAGTGGGATGGGGTCTCTTCCCGCCTCTTCCTGTTGTGGTTTGGGCTCGGAGCTGTGGGGATCAGGAGGTTCTCCCATGCCACAGCCATCAGTGTGTGACAGCACCCAGCCCCTACAAGCTGAAAGGATGTTCCCCTGCTGGTCCTGGAGTGTGTATTTCTGAGGAAACACAGGTGATCTCCCATTCTGTGTAAATATGCAGGAATTACAGGTTTCTCAGGCTAGATATTTTTTTGTCTTAATAATGTTGATTTAAATTTTACTTAAATATTAATAAAGTGATTTAAGACCAGGCCATTTAGGCCAAATGTACATTAAAATTCCCCTCCTATTTTCCCTTTTTAAAAATCCTCCTCCTTCAGTTTATTCCCTGAGGGAGGGTTTGGTTCCTGAACTCATTGTGAGATCTTCAAACACATAATAAGAATTAATCACCATTAGTCCTCTATTTTAACAGCTGCTTCCTACCTCCTGAACCAGTACAGCTGCAAACGTCCCTCCCACTGCCGACACCGTAATCCTGTTACAGCTGCAAACTTCCACACGGAAAAAAACCCACAAAACACGCAGGTTGAAGCTGATTTTGAAACAACTCACATTCCTCAATTGCTCAGGTCTGGGTGGGGAGCTGGGGATGCAGCTCCTGGCTGGTGGGAGCTGGAGGAGCATCGTCCTTCCCAAGCTCGAAGCCACCGCGCCGCCACGGGAGGTGCAAACCCCGCCTCAACGCAAACCCTGTGTTTGCATCAACCACTGTTTGTGTCTTCACAGTCCCAGGAAAACAAGCATGATTTATTTATTAGTAATGAGAAGATATTTGCCTGCTTGTGGAAATCTCCCTTTTCCTCCTTGTACTTTCTTCCGTTCTAATATCTGCCCGTAGATTGTAATTATTTTATTTTTCTACTTTTTAACATTAAGGTTTGAGATAGATAATTATTTTGCTTAATAGTAAATTTCGCTGCAACGTGCCCAGAGGGATCTGAAATAAAAGGTATTTAAAAATCTTCCATGTTAGAAAAGTAAAATAATTTCAGCTAATGAGATTATCAAGGATAATCGGTTTACAAAAGCCCATTATGCCACAGATTCATTGATGTCTTAAAACAGAAAAGGAGAATCCTATTTATTTTTTGAAATGGTGTAGAATAAATTGTGTTTTAGAATGTAAAAGGCTGGTTTTCATATATTTTTTTTAAATGTGATGATTTCTGTAGCCCCATCTGCTGTTCAGTTTCAGAAGTAGCCTGAGGAAGATTTGGTGAAATGCACATTTTTCTCTGGAAAATTTGGGATAGGTGACACTTGACCTGTGGATTTGACTGAATATGGTAAGGAAAGGCTTCATCTCTTTCAGAATTTGTGGGAAGAAGTTGAAGGAGTGGAATGGAAGTTCCCACTTTCATTCACCCATGACTGAGGATGTCTTGTGAAGAAAGAGAAGGAGGAGAAGGAGGAGGAGGAGGAGTAGAGGTCAGTGTTGGTGGTTGCTGTCGCTGGAGTAACCATGGATGCCCTACTAAGGCAGCTGTTTCCTTATCCCAGATCAAATGGCTCCAAGAGAAATGGGGTGGGATGCTCCAGAAGACATTCCAAGATCATTCCAGGAGATCATTCCAAGGCCCACATCTCTGCAGGGTACAGAGCAGGGTCATTTTAGAGGTATGAAATTTCACTGGGACATTTTCCTGTTTTCCCCCTGCACTTCTTAGGAGATGTGTGTTACACACTGGCTTTGTCTGCTTGCAGAGGTGGAAGGGTTGATTTGGCTCAAGAAGAGTTGAAAGATGTTCCAACTCTACCATAGCTGTGTAACACTCAAGCCACACCAGGCCAGTAGGCCTGGCCCTTAGAAATAAACAAAATCATTAATTGCTGTGTTACATAAATTAAAATTCACATGTAGGAAGCTGCAGCACTGAAAAAGAAAAACAACCCCCAAACTATAACAATGTCTATTTTATCTGTTGTGGTTTATTGTTTAGACCATATCTGGAATGTGCCTGGTGGGACTTGGACACGGAGTCTCTTCCAGGACTTTTGCTCCACGACGATGTGGAAGGTGACTCTTCAGTGAGTAACACCAAATGATTTCAGACTTGTATAAATAATACACTTGTTCTGTCTCCTGTGATGGAATGATGAATAGCGCTGGGCGCGATTGATTTGCCGACGCGTGGCGGTGGCTGGAACAGTCCGCACTGTCCTTGGTTCCCTCACACCGGCCCTACCTCTCCCACAGCTCTGTTTCCCCATGGGAGAGGGGCTCTCCAGCCCCGTGTGAATGCTGCTTGGCCATCAAGAGGGACAATGGGGACACACAGACTGAGCCCAATCTCACCATGGTGTCCCCTTCCTGTACCTGCCTCACACATGGAGACTTTGTTCCTCCAAAATGTGACTTCTGTACAATCTCTTCTGCTGCAGCCCAATCCTCTGCTTAAAAGATTCCCTCTTTTTTTTTTTCCCCTTTAATATTTAACAGAAAATAATTCTGCAATAAGCTTTATTAAAGCAGCAGGATAGATTAAAAAATGAAATATGTTTAGCAAGATTTGGGGGGAAGGCAGGAGTAATTAATTTTCAAGAATACCTGGCATTTCCAGAACTCCTTTCATCCCGAGATCACCAAACAGTTTACAGACATTAATTAATTAAAGCATTATGATGCCCCAGTGTGGGGCCATCGCCGGCATGTCTGACTCAGACAAACTCCCTCCAATTCCCCGGACAGCCGAGCAGTATCCGCTCCTCTGCCTGCACCAGGGCTATTCCTCTGAGCAAATACTGCTCAGCTTTCCCAAGGTTTGCACTGCCTGGCCCCATGTAAATATTTTCCAATAAGTTCGATTATTTGTCTTTTATTCTCTATCAGGAAAACCCCAAATATCTCTGTAATAAAATTTCCAGCGGGTGTTTACATGAGGGCAGTTCGGATGATTAGTTTCTGATTCAGCTGCCCATTAAAACATCCCCTCTCCTGGAAAACTCCCTTTGCAGGCTGGGAGCTGGACATTCATTTTAAACTTAGATCTTGGGGTGAGTGCAATAAAAAGAGGAGAGGGGTGCAAATAACGTCACACTCCTGGAAATCCCCTGTGAAGTGTAAGCTGGGTGAAATCTTATGAAAGCTGTAGATTATCCAAACTTTCTCCAGTCCGATGATTTGATTCATGAACGCGTAAATAGATAGATAGCTAGATCCATCACGGGGATCCCCGGGGAGCAATGGAATGGTGTTTGTGATTGGAAAAATATTATAAAAGAGCTCACGTATAGCCAATAGTTGGGCAGTTTTGTAGCTCCAAGATAAATAGGGAAGAAATGACATTTCATGATCGTATTTTTAAAGGACGTTGGAAGTTACCAAAGCAGGAGAAATGGATGTGCTGGAGTGATGCAGCTGCATTCCTGTGTGGCAGTGCTGCCATTTGGGCCCTGTCTCCTCACCCCACACCTTTGGGATTACAGTGTGGCACTGCATGCATGGGGAGTCACAGAATTGTTAAGGTGGGAAAGCATCTCCAGGATTGTTGAGTCCAATCTGTGCCTGATCCCACCTTGCCATCCAGCCCAGAGCACGGAGTGCCACATCCAGTTGTTCCTTGGACTCTAACACCTCCCTGAGCAGCCCATTCCAATGCCTGGCAACCCTTTCCATGAAGAATTCCTCCTGATGGTGAACCTGAACCCCCTCTGAATGACTGCACCTTGATGTTTGACCCCACCTTGGCTGTGGGATGAGTGCTGCACTTGGCCTAAGACCTTCCAGTTTAGTTGGGATATTCAGAACCAGCATCAGCCTTGAAGGAAATGTTTGTAATGGAAGAATGAGTTTAAAATAATAATAAAAAAAGTTTGTTTGTTTGTTTGTTGGATTGACTGTTTTCCTAAAGCCAAATGAATACCAAGATGAAAATATCAAGTCCCATTCATTACCTGTGGTCTGACCATGGTTTTTCCAGATTAGGTGGGCCAGCTCCATGTTTCCCTTTATTCCAACTTGGAACCATGATGGAGAAGAGACATTGAACGTGGGGCAGGAAGCACATGGAGCCACATCCCCAGTGCCACCGTGAATCCCTGTCCTGAGCCATTCCTGCCACCTCAACCCATCCATCCACAAACAGAGCAAAGAGAGAAATGTCAGGGTGTGCTTGGGAAGGTGACGCCCATGGAGGAGCCTCTGGTTTGGGAAGGAGGGACTGGGAATGCTGCCCCCCTCCCTGCTTGTTTACCCTATGGCAAGTGCATCTTTGGGGAGCGCTGTGACTCCGAGATATGAGAAGAAATTCTTCAGTAAACACGAGTGACATTTGGCATATAAATAAGTTAGGGAATACTCCCGTGCAAGCAGTGCAGGTCAACAGTGATCTTTTATCTCCTGGTGTAGAGTCAGCTCCTTTGGAAAAGGAAAAAAGTGCAAAGTGTTTGTGGAAGGGGTGGTGGAACTGAGAATCCTGTCCTGGTCCAGAGTGAGCAGCTTCACTGCTCAGCCCTATTGGTTCTGGGAAAATCCAGGGTGTGTCAGATGGATTTCTCCACAACTTCCTTTTTTGTATTATTATTCTTCCCTTATTTTTTAAAATTTTCTCTCCTTTTTAAATTTCTTCTTTTTTTAAAAAAAATCTCTTTTTTCTCTCTTTTTAAAAAAAAATCTCTTTTTTTCTATTTTCCTCTCTCTTTTTGTTTTTTTTTTGTCTTTTCCCTCCTTTTTTTCCCTCCTTTTTGTCTTTTCTTTTAAAAAATATGACTAATGTATAACAGAGCCCTTTGGAGACTAAACACTGATTTGCAATAACACAGTAAACAAATAACAGGGGAACAGGCGTGGAGCCTGTA
Organism: Prinia subflava; assembly: GCF_021018805.1. NCBI lineage: Eukaryota > Metazoa > Chordata > Aves > Passeriformes > Cisticolidae > Prinia > Prinia subflava. Next base: position 1,894,124 of record NC_086255.1, on the reverse strand, counting down.
TATCCATACATCCATAAAATCTTTTGCATCCACACATGCGCACCCGCGTTCTTATTGTGTAGGTTTAGCTAAGGGGATTTACCTCCTTTTTAATATTTTTGAAGGCTGCTTTATGGTCCTGTTGACCTGCTATTAGCAAAAGCTTAGCTTTCAACAAAGGTAATTAAATTATAAAATCACTGCTGCAATCATCAAACTACTCATAAAACAAGAAATGAAAAAAAAAATACCCTGAAATAAAAATCTTGCAGGCTTCTGCTCTTGTAATATTGCTCCCTGATGTTAATTACATTTAAATGGGAGAGTACTATTTTGGTATCATTCATACGCCTCCAAAAGTACTTTCCAGTTTATCATACCTGTCAACCCCAGTGCATCACAGGCTAATACTTTATTAAGAAAAAAATCATTAGGGAGCTGCTGATCCCATTTAAGTACATTGGGCAGAATGTAAGACTAATTAAAAAGCATATTTTTACATTATTAATTTCTGAGTTTCACACTTAATGAATGTGAAATGACAGGGCTACTATTTTTATATTCAGGCTCTCTGGGCTCTTCAGCCAGGGGAATTCAATTCTGGGGATTTTTTGCAAAGATGCTTCTTGGGAGATTTGTTTTCAAGAACAGCTAAGCTTTTTTAGCTGTGCCTTTTTCTGGGAAATTATACCAAAGCATATTACAGCCACTTAAAAAGAGTAGTTAAATAGATGTTGTGTTGGGTTTTTTTTCATCACACTGCTATAAAAGTATTTTAGATGAGGTATAAAATATGGTTTTTAAATGATATTATGATTTGCAAACACTAAAAAATAATTGCGGTGGAGTTGAGAGAGAGCGAAAACATCTAATCTTTATTGTGTAAGACAATGTGATAAAATATTTTACAGCCAAAAGCTCATTTTGCATCTGGAAAATTGTGTAAACTGATGGGGGGGGGCGGCGAGAAATCTCATTAAAACTAAAGGTTATTTTTAATATTCTTCAAACAAAGCAACACTTCTAACTGCATCTCCCCTCCTCATATTTATTAAATTAGACGATTGTACGAATGCCTGGTGTTGTATTTAAATAAAGACGTGAAGTGACGGGGAGCGTGGGACGCGGCCGGGGCCGGGGTTGGAGCAGCATCCCCGGGAACGTGGGGCTGCTCCAGGCCTGGCAGCGTTGGTGTCGCTGAGCCCTGAGCCAGGGCAGCCGCGGCTCTGCCACTTTTATAGGGCTCTGCAAGGAGGAGTGCAGAAAAACAGCGTTTTTTTCTTTTTTTTTTTCTTTTTTTCCTCCCCCCTCTCTCTCTCCCTTTTCTTTTTTTTTTTTTTTTTTTTCTTTCCAAATGTGCTTACAATTACCTCTCTGTATTTTTATTGTCTTTCTGCTAACCACAAAACTCACACTGGAGGCAAATCTTAACGGCTGAGGCTTTCCTCGTGTAAATATTAGGAAATTACATTTGTACAAACTGCGCGGCTTTGTAAAGGGGGCTGGAGCCACTCCAACACAAATTAATCAGGATAAAGTTGCTCTATGTTCAACATGACCATAGTTTATTTTCTTAAAGTATTAATTTGTCAACAGCTTTCCTGCCTCGCTGTGACTCATGTGGATGGCATTGAGGGAAGACACAGATGCAATCTTGCTGCTCTACCTTGTGGTTTTAGGAACCAGCTCCAGTTAATCAAACCATAATTGTGTTTAATTCCTCAATATTTGTTTTCCCACCAAAGTCAAACGACTGAAATATGAATATGAACCTGTGTTTAAATATTGTCTTCCCTTAAAAAAAAAAAAGAAGAAAAAGAAGAAAAAGAGGCATGAAACTATTTTAACTGTTTGCTAAACAATTTTTACTTCCAAGTCCTTCCCTCCTCCGTTGTTTCCCCCCCTCCCTCAGCCCCAAAATAAATAAATAAGCTCTGGCAACAGCTTTTCAGCTGGTGTCCTTTGCTTTTTCCCCTCCTCAGCCTTCCCCAGTGCTGAAAGCATTGCTTGCCACATGTGCCCCCTCCTTCTTCTGCCTTCACTCGCTGCTTATTATATCCCCCCCATTTTTAATTATATCTTGATTTTCGTAAAATGATAATTTGTTGTTATGTTTCTGGAATGCAAACGTGAGCGTAATGGGATCTATTTTTCAGAGTTGCCAAAACAAATTAAGGAGAACGTTCGGCTCTTCCTTTGCCAAATGTTTTAGTGTTTTTCCATGAAAGCAAATCTTATTTCGAACTGTATATTAAAGCTTAAGTAAATAATGCAGCCTGTAAGACGCAAATTCTGTTGTGAAATCAGTTACTGTTTGCAGGCTTTGCTGGTGATACCTGCACAGGGTTCTGCCTGGGAAGAATCGGGGTAACAATGAAGCGTTGTTAATTTTAATTTGCCTTTTGCAGAGCGGGAAAAGCTGAACTTTTTTTCCCGAGTGCTGGACGCAGCCCCCATAAATATGGAGCATTTGTTGTGGCCGCCTCACGGATGCCCAGGTAGGCGAGGAGGCTCTCGGATAACGACATCACACGGGGCTGGAACGGGAGCAGCTTTAGGCACTGAGCTTTGTTAATTGTGGGGCCGGGGGCTCTCCTGTTCTTTAGCATCTTTTATTAACATACATCCCCAAATAATATTGACACTCTTCTTGTTTTATTAGCGCACGTTTACCTTGTTCATGGTTTTATTATTCAAGAATGCAGTTGTTGCCAAGTATTAATCAATATATTATGCTGCTCAGTTGGGCAAGCTGTACAAAAACATAGTGCCCCTAGGGTTAATACAGTCAAGAACTAGAAAAGTGTTTCAGACATGTACACAACATGTGGTTTACTATTATCATTAAATGAGGTGAACTGGGACTCTATACATATGGATTTTGAATTGCATAAATTTTGATTGATATCATTTGAAGACTGAGACCCTGAAAGGGTAGATTTTGTGAAAGACGATACACAGGCCAGCTATTACCACATACAATAATACCAGGAAAAATATCTGAAATGAGCAAGGCAGCTGGCTTTTAAATAGCTAAAACATAACATCAATACTTATTTTGAATAATGGAAAAAAGAGGTAAAAGATGTTGACCTCTGCCTGACAATAACATGTTCCAAAAGTAGAACTGGTCCCGGGAGAAAACCCCCTGCTCAACAGTAGCGACTAAGAATTTTTTTCTTTCTCTCTCTCTTTCTTTCCTTCTTGTTTTCTCTTGCTTTTCTTTCCATTTTCTTTCTTGCTCTTATTTTTTTCCCCACATTTATACTTTATTCTCCCTCCCCGTCAAAGGTAAATTGGCTTTTGAACACGCAGACAGCCGCCAGAAGGAAAGGGGGAAAAAAAAAAGAACAACAAAAAACGAAACCCCAAGAATTTTTGCAAATTCAGGAAACACTTGAGAGGTAAAACCAACATCCTGAGACAGGAGACAAGGCCAGCTTTTGACACCGGGCCGGACCTGCGAGGCCGAAGGAAACCTGGAGCCAGGAAGCGGCCGCTGCCGGGGTCAGGCCGCCGGGGACCCCGCTCCTGCCGCGCACCGCAGGCCCCCGCCGGCCTTTTCATGGGAAATTTGCTGAAAATTTGCTGATCTGCATGAAACATTTATTGGAGGGGGAGAGGAAGAGCCTTCCCTCGGCTTCTTGTGGGTTCCTGGTTCATATGGCGTTAAGTGGGGAATATAATGTATGTGAGGAGGCGGCGGGGCTCGGAGGCCCCGCGTCCATTTATTTTCCCCACTGTGTGATACACATGGAAAATTATCAATACCTCGCTCTAGCAGATTCCTTCAATTTGCCTGTATTTGTTCAAACTTTTGAGAGAGCACCGGATGCTTAATGCTTCATTTATGATTTATGCTCCATAAATGTATTAAAACATTAACCATATTTCTGCTATGGCATAGTTGAATCCTCCCGGGGAAAAACCGGAGTGTTTCTCAGGCTGCTACTCCGGCTTCCCTGAGGAGCGAGATTATTTGTGTTGTGTTACACCTCCAAGTGTTGATTAGGCCCCGGTGTTACCCTGACAGAAGTGTCGTGTGGTGCTTCTCTTTAATGGGGTAATAAGCTACATCAACTGCATGAAGGAAATGTTCCTTTTCAAGTCAGAAACGGCAAAAAAGTTGGTGTGCGAAGCCAGCAAAGGCTCCATCCCCTCCTTCCCCTCCACTCCAGTGAAACCCTCCAGAATGGGAAACTCTTGGCCATAGCACTTGGGTGGCTCTGCAAATTTATAATCGGGGTTAGAACTCTCTAATATATTAAATGGTTACACACCAGCCTTTGCAGAGCACGGCTTTTAGCCGGCTCACAGCCTGGCAGGCTCAGAAACACGGCTGTTAATTGGAAAGCAGGAAGGTTAAAAAAGAGACAAACTAGTTTTCTGGCTTGGCTTTGACAGCCTGGGTTATTTATGCAGGGGTTTTTTTTGGGGTTTTTTTTTTTTTTTCAGGTTTTTTCCCCCCTATTTTATTTTTTTTCCCTTCTCTTTTTGTGCTGGGGTGGAGGGGTGGGGGCTGTCTGGAGGATTTCTTAGTGGTTGGGAAGCTTCACATTTTTCAGTAAGCATTATTGGGTAACAATTGGTGCAAACATTATGGAGGGGGAAAGGCACATAAATCACGAAATAAAAAAATAGTTTCTGCACATTTTCAAAAAACACGTTGTGCTCTCTGAGGTCCTTTTCATTTTAACCAAATCAGGGGGAACTTGTCCTCACAGCGGCAAGGCAGATGGAACAATAAATCACAGGAACCATTGACTGCCTGCAGTGTACTCTCCGCAGCTGTCACTTTTTTGTCTCTTTGGTTTTAGCTGACATGGTTTGAGGTCCACTGTGAACCAATCTGGACTTTTTTTTTACCGTCATATCCATCAAAACGACCAGTAGCCATCAACCTACTGCAGCGATCGATTCGTTTGCTTATTCTCACGCATAAGCCAATACTCAGCTCACTAGGTGAGGCTTGGGAGAAGCACCTAATTTTAGCTTTTTTTTTTTTTACCCCCCCTCTTTCTTTTCTTCTTTTTCCCTTTTTTTTTTCCCCCTTTTTTTTTCCCTTCCTTTCGCCTCCAGCTACAGCTGTGATTTTCTGAGCAGTCTTGGCTAACGTTATTAAAGTTGCATCATGATAGATACAGAGGGGAGCGGGAAACAGCTTCCACCCACACCAACAGCAAACCCCAGCAACAACCGTGGGGTTTTGCTGTTGTTGTCAGTGTTGCTTTTCAGGTGTAGCGAGACGCTTGCTAAGCTCGGAGTTTCCAACTCACTGCTTATTTTGCAAAGTAAACAAGCAAATGTTATGTGCATAACCTTAGCTGTCTCTGCAAAGGTCAGCGCCTGCCTGCCGATTTCCTCCGCCGCCTTTTGGTGGCACTCTGATGCCAGCGATTCCTCCCGCCGTGTTTGGGAAACAAGACGTCCTTTCTTAACAAAAGACTCAATCTACAAAAGGCTGCAAAACAAAAAAAAAATTGATTAAATTTGAACTGGAGTAGGAAAGTTTAGGTGGGTGAGGGAAATCGCCCGGTCGGCGCTCAACAGGGGCTGATCCGGACCCCGGGCTCAGGGGTCACTCAGGACCTTGTGGGATGCTGCAAAAACGGGGGGATCCCTCTGCTCTCCTACAATATCCATGGACATACAGAGGTGGGATTGGAGATCACACTCACTGGGCTCAGTTTATGACCTGAAACCTTGCAAAGTGTCTCCTCCGTTTTAACCAAGTGCCCAACGTGCTGAAATGAGCAGGGACCCAACTTCAGGGCACGTTTTGGATTTTTGTGGGATAAATAGCATCAAGGAGATACGTGGATAATACAGTCGTAGTAATGTTCTTTTTTAAATGTCAAAAATACCTGCTTGCTTTAAAAGCCTCCAGTTAGGTCAAGTTAAATTTATTATATACAATTTTTTTTTTATAGCTGAACTGCATGATTTTGACTTGAGGTGACAGCTGAAAAGCACCAGAAACCCTTGGAATTTCAGATCTATATATTACTATAAAGGAAGAAAATAAAGTTCCGCTAGGAGAAGGCAGGGAATTGCATTTACCAAATATACGTAGTTTAAAAAACACTACCCCTGAAACATTTACCTTAAAAAAAGTCAAGAGAGCAGAAGTTTTCTTTTGTATCTATAGAGCAAACATCCCTGGGATTTGTAATAAAAACCCAGTTATGAGATCCGGGGTCCCTCCTGTTAACAAGGATCTCTTAGCAGATATTGAAATATTGCCACGCTGGAGAGAAGTTATTTAAGGACCCTCCAGGAGCTGATGCGAAGGCAGATTCTGCTGAGAGTGTTTTCCTCTCTGCAAAGATTTGAAGGGAGCATGTCCTGAACATATTCCACTTTAGAGAGATGCAACAAATAATGAGCTGCAGTCAAAGCCGGCCCCACTTCATGATGAATTTCAAGGAGTGTGACCAATAATCCTTCTACTTATCTTAAAAATCCTGTGGAAGTAGTAAACCAGTTCCAACAGAACTGAGAGCAAAGTGCGGGGGGGAAATAAAGCAGAAACATCACAAACCAAGCCATCTGTCTGTGAGCAACCCAAGAATCCTGAGTCCACCCAAGTAGTTACTGCGTGTTCTTCTGTACTGCTAATGGATTGCATATTGTTGAAAATATGAATTACAGAATAAATCAGAGCAGAGGGGAAATTACGGGTCGGATTCTGTTCTTGGCCGCAGCGAATGTATCAGGCTGATTCTGTTTGCTGCTATTGGGGTGCACATCAGATTAATTGTTCAATGTAAATGACTGCAGATTGGCAATCTGAGCTCTCTAAATTTACCAACAGCTCGAGGAGTGAGGCTGGGAGTGGAGGGTCAGACCACTTTAGGCTGTGGCTTTTCACAAACCTTTACTCACTACCCTTAACTCTACAAGACACACACACATCTTAAATACACCTTTAAAAATGTCTTGTGCTGGGGACATGCCAAGCATCTCTTGCTCCCTTTAGGGGAGACATGAAGAGTTACAAACCGTGAGCCCTGTGCCAGAGCTGCTGCCTAGAAAAAACCTGAAGTGACTCAGAGTTTTGGCTGAGGAGGGAGAGCAGGATAAGAGGGCCTTGCATTATAGCAATTACCCAGGAATAAGGAATTTCACTCTGATTACCCTGCCAGCAAAATCTGTATATGTCTAATATCAGATAACATCATCCTGCCTGTGAAAGGAAGGCCACTAATTCCGCAGTATTCTTATTTTCAAATGAATTCCAACGCCGAGAGCAGGGAGCAGCTTTGTTAAAAGGGACGGGCATTAATATGCCTAATGGGGACTCTTCTCTGTTCCTACCAAACGGGCTCTAACACAATTCCACACTTCAACCAGGGAGCAGTTCTGCGTGTTCTCTAATCAGCTGCGGTAGATACTTAATAAAAAGAAGGACCGTAGAAAGAAAAAAAAACCACCAAAAAAAACGCTGCGCGAGCACAAAACTTTATCTGCCACTCGCATACAAACCACGGCGGGTTTAACCCCAAAAAAGCCAGGTGGGGTGGCTGCTGGGTGAGGTTTAATTGGAGCCCCCAGCTGCCCCCCTGGAATGCCCAGCACAGGCAGGGTCCTGGCAGGACCGAGCCGCAGGCGCTGCCGAGCGGGTGCCGCCGCCGCCGCCGCTGCTGCTGTTGTTATTTTCCAAGAGGAAATATTTCGGGTCTGCCCTAACATTAGTGCAACATATCACTGCGGCTGCATTCCCTGCTGACTGCAGGCTGTTTGATGAGTAATTAGGAGACCTTCTCTTTAGTTTGTTTGACATATTTTACAAAACACGCGAATCTGTTAAAAATTTGCTTGTTCATTTAAAAGGCAGAGTTCCTAAATGAAGCAGAGTATTTGCTAAATAGATATAATTTTAGGATGTGGGTTGGTTTTGTTTTTTTGTTTTTTTTTTTTGCTGTTGCAACTTCAAACACAATAGGCTCTTTTTGCCTTAGAAAGGATTTTTTTTGTTGTTTCTGTGGAGAAGTAATTATTGTTTGTGCATCTGTGTAGCTTCACTCAGAGCTCATACAGAGAATATCTCTGTAATACTTAGAGATAAACATATCTAGACATACAGATCTCCATGTGTGTACTTAAGTTTGTTTATATTTTACACCCACATGTCAAAACTGGCATCATTAAGTACTTACTGGAAAGCAATAAACACAGCTCTCTTTCCTCTGCCCAGATCAAAGGTGAACACTTTTCCCTTCATTTTCCATTAAAACATCTTTAGCAAAGAAACGTCAGAGAAAATATTAAATATTCTCAGATATTCCAACACTCATCTACTAAATACAATTTGAAGATCATCTGCTGCTTCAGACTGCATGATTTCAGCTGGTAATTTAACTTTCCTAACTATAGCAGAGTCATGTAATTAAAAAGCTTGATTTTTCATTTTTTGAAATCATTTGGAGTTTTTTTTAAACATAAATATGATTCTCTTCATTTTATCTGTGCACAGAAGTGACACGTCTCAGCACCCTTAATTTCAGGCAATGTTGCTTCTTACAGTGTTCAAAATTAGAAATGAAAAATTACACATTTAAAAATAGAATTATAACTGCTCTCAATTTATTTAATGTCAAAAAAACCCCACTGGTATATAAAGCCAAGCAATCCTACCGACCCAAAGGTTAAAATTGTCCCCAAAAAAGCAGTGCTGGAATAAGGCTATGCTGGCTGAGATTAAAATCCTTTAGTGCTGCAAAATGTGAGCGCGGGGATGATTTAAAAGCCCCGTACTTTTCTAGTCAGCTCCACTTATTGCTTCAGGCTGAGCATTTTGTTTCTCTTTTTTTTTCTTTCTTCCTCCTCCTTTCTTTTATTATTATTTTTTTTTCTTTTCCAGTGAACACTCCATTGCTTATTTAGGGGAAGCATCTCATTCATCTGTGCCTGCTTCTCACCGAGACTTTTTCCTGCTGGAGAATTACTGCCTGGCACATCAATAGGCTGCAAATTATATAAGGGCTGTGTTTAACTTGCAGCCGGATTGCCATTGTCGGGAGGGTCCGTGTCTTTTAGCTAAACTGCCTTTTTCTGCAGCAATTTCAGATGTCTGTAATTGCTGCTCCTTTCAGCACAGCTTAAGGTATCAATATCAACTCGATTTGAATATCATAAGTGGGAAGTTGCTCTAAGCAAAACAAAAACATGTCAGTTGCCCAGGTGACATTTTGTAGCAAACAAGGAAATCACAACTCCAGGAAGTGTTGTATTTTATGCCAACAACAATATGACAGTTTTCTCTGTAAAGAAAACATGACACTTTTCCAAATATCAGAGGATGCCTCCGCTGCTCAAGGGATTCCTGTACTGTCACTGAAATGGAAGGTCACAGGCTGGTTTCATGATTTCTATAGTTTCAAAATGTTGTGGTGGAGCGTTTGCACGCTAAATGCTGTAGGCTAAGGGAAATCTTTCCCTTCATCTCTGAAAGAAGTGACAGCAAGAAAAAGGTCCTACTTTGACAGCAGTAACCTCTAGGTCTAGAGGTTCTGCCCCAAGCAACTCTGAAGTAAAATTACCTATGTTAATGTGTTGTCCTCGCTGTCATGCAGCCACACGTGTGCAAGCCGTGGCCCGAGGGGTGAGTGTGCAACCCGGGGCTGTGTGGGACCTCTGGAAAATCCTCCTGTCCCGTCCCCACCTGGCCTTGGATGGAACAAAGGCTGGAAAGTTCCTGCAAATGATTTCTTTTAAGAGGTGGGGTTTCCACTTTGACTTCAAGACCTACTTGCTATGTGGGTACCTGATTCTTGGAGTTTAAATAAACTGACTTTTGCTTTAAGCTAGGGGAAAAAAAGTTTTAACTTCAAGGCTATGGACAGGATCAAAACACATTTGTTTCCAGCCTTCCTTCTTTTTTTTTTATTCTTCCCTCTCCCCCTTAAAAAAAAACACACCTTAGTGTATAGATTATATACTTCCTGCTGCCCTTTTTATAAGCAATAAGAATTTAATAACTGAGGGCAACTCTATAGTAATATTTATATGGGTCAAGTGGCTTAAAAGTATGCAATAAATGTAAAGTTATGAACCACATTGCCCCTTTTTAAATAATGCAGCTAGCACCAAGATATTATGTTTCATATTCTGGAAAAAGGTGTTTTAGCCTAGGCTTTAGGAGTACACCAGACATGAAAAGTTATACTGATCCCATAATAAAGTCACTGCCTGCTTAATATGGTGTGTTATGTAGAGCTCCAGATCTTAATAGCAGACCACAGCAAGAACGTCCCAGATGATATCAACAAAACCTTCGCTTTCTCATTAGCAATCAGCAAATTCTCCTGGTGGCTGCTGGTTTCAAATAAGGGCAAGTGCCTCAATTCCGAGTGGGAAGCCCAACAGGATAATCGAAATAATGCAGTCTAATCAGCGGCGAGCACACGAGATCCCCCTGCCAGGGCAGGCACTGCTGGGCTGGGTGCCTCCCCTTCTGCAGCTTTTCACAGCCCTCCCAGTCCTGAGGAGCAGGATCCATGGGATGGAGGGAAAGGAGCTGGAAAAACCTCCTCGTGCATCCCCACCGTCACCTCTCTGTCGCTGTTCACAGATAAGAGGGGCTTGAGGATGTTTGTATAAAAATGAAACATTAAAAATCCCCTTGCAGTGGTTGCTGTGAAGAAAAGCTGCTCTGGTTTGTGTGTATATAGAACACATCTACATCTGCATGGGGAGAGGGGGGCCACAAATTGTTTTAATTTGGCCTCATGACACCTTTGACTTTTTCGATAAATCAGATCAAACATTTATGATCATGGCCCAGATGACCATTCCTTTGCTGGCCAGCATAGTGCTGATATCTGCACCAGAGCTGCTACCTGCAAATACCTGCACTGGTATTTTTATTCCTGATTGCTGTTGGATTTAAACAGACTTTGTGTTTGGACACACACTCGCAGCAGGGCATTATTAAGTGTGGGGACAACCATTGCTGTTGGCCATTCTGATGAAAGTGTGAAGGACACGCCATCCTCCTGCTCCTGCAGCCTAAATAATCCATGGCTGTGCTTGGGGAAATGAAGAACAGTTTTAGTTTTTGCACTGATTTTCTAATTGTAAGGGCTTTTTCCCCCTCACCCTTTCCCTTGTGGTATTCACATGCTCTTAGAATATCCTGGTTTCTATTGAAGAGAGATTTTTTGCACTCTTGTTCAGTCCTGGTTAAAAATTAAGCCTGCAAATGTGGCTGGTGCCATGCAAGGAAATGCAAGCCTAAGCTGCAGCAGTGTAAACAAAAAAGTGTTTTAAGAGGTGCTTAACTGTGTTTTGAACCCTGATTAAGCCTAAGGTTACTCAGTGTTTATATGTGCATTCGCAGTGCACTGGGAAAATTCAGTGTTTAATGGTTCCTGTGCTGATCTTTTGTTAGAGCCCTGGGCTGTGGTGCCCAAGAGCAGCGATTACTGGCCAGATTAAAAACCACAAACTCTTTCTAATTCTGAGTTTTGTCCAACTTTATTCCTGCTGATGTGAAGCAGGGCTCCGTATATCTCTTAGGGTTTGGGATTTTAAAAACTGACACCACAAGTCAGTCCCCTGGGCTTTTATTTAGTTGATTTAATGTGGCAAGGTAGTGCTGTTTTGGACACATCAAATGGAATAGTTTCCATCTATTGGTCTCATTATGGTTCTCAGGTATGATTTTTTTTTTGTTTGTTTAATAACCATGAGAGGGTAAATGGACAAGGAGGGTACCCCTAAAAGGCAAAGAGCTCAAAAAAAAAAAAAAGGGTGATAACATAGGGAGATGAGGCAACAGCACAAAGCTACATTTCCAACTTCTCTGCACTATTTTGAATTCTGTGAATGACCTTGCTGAGTGCTTCATTCTCCTAAAATAACGAGCAGGTCAATACCAGTCCTGCTGGTGTGATAAAACACAGTAATTGCTGACCAGGACATGTCCACAAAGGAGCTGGGAGAGCTGATCCGGGGGAGCGAGGACATTTTCACCAGCAGGGTCAGGAGATCCTGACAGTTCAGGACAGTCCATGGCAGGGAAAGACAAGACGTGTCGAGGCAGACTGAAAAAACAAACTGATGGATGAGGGTGACGTGACCAAAGGGAAAACTGTGTTGGCAAATAAATGCATATTTACTAAAAAAACCCCTCTTGCTTATCAGAAGTGAGGGGTGAAATTGAGATTACTGATGGTAAATTGCACGATTATGGTGCTCAAGTGAGAGGGAAAAAAGGGCTCTGGGAGAAAAGTCAGCCCTGCAACATCTAAGCACCAGCTACCTGCACCTCCACGGAGGGTAGAAATTTAGGAGAAGGTTTCTGGTATCAAAGGAGCCGGGCTGTGGAGCAGACTCCATATGTGGGTAACGATGTGAAAAACCACTAACGGCTCCTAAAGCAGAGCCTGATGACAGAGGATTAGAGGACACTGTCTGCACTGGAAAGGGCCTGGGTGGGAAGACCCAGAGAGCCTCGTGCAGAGCCTCCAGTTTAATGGAAACACCCTGGAAACTGGAAATGCTGAGGCACACCTTGCTCAGACTGTCTAAACTTCCATTTTTGGTTGTTTTTATTGCATGGCTTTAATCCGTGCAGATTCCAGGCGTGGGGAACACTCGGCCTCAGCCACTCTGCAGTGTGGGAGGGCACCTTGCAAGAGGTGCTGCAGTAACAGGGGCAGGGTTTGAGCTTCTATTTTACCCCCCAAAAAAGAGGTTTTGGGGTGATTTCAACAATGCTGGTGTGCTACAGAAGAGTTCAGAGACTGAGGAGCACAAGGTGGGGCAAGAGGAGGATGTGCCCTTCTCAGGTAGAGCAGGTACACAGGGCCACTGCTCTGAGGTGATGCCACCTCTCTGTGTCTTACTCTGTAGGAACAAGAGACAGATTAAAACCAGAAAAGGAGAGAAAGGAGAGAAAAACAAAATAGAGAAAGGGGAATATTAAGATATTAGGTAGCAGTTCTTCCCTGTGATCCTGGCTGAGGAATTGCAGCTGCCCTTGGATCCCTGGCAGTGTCCAAGGCCAGGCTGGACAGGTCTTGGAGCACCCTGAGATAGTGGAAGGTGGAATGGGGTGAACTTTAAGTTCCCTTCCAACCCAAACCAGTAACTCTTCCTAAGCTTTCAAGACTGATGTCAAAGTTGCCTTCCTCCACCGTGGGGTTGTGGTGGAACCGCACTGGCATGAATTGTGCCTAGGGAGTGTCATTTGCATGGTGGCTTTCACTGCCTCCCACGTGTGGGAATGCCAGCCTTGGAGTCCTGGAAACCTTGAGTGTGTGCAGCTTCTCTGCTCGCCTGACAAGGGATCATTAGTAACTCGCTGATGTCTCTCTCTGTTTGTTCTACTTCACGAGACACTTCCCCAACTAATTTAGAACAAAGCTCGGTGTTTACTTGGCTTCACAAAATGACACTCTTTCCCCCCCCAAGATTGCCGCAAAGTCTTGGCGAGGAATATTTACATAAACAGGTTTCAACTTCATCAAGAGCAGGTCGGGAAAGGAGGGCAAATCCAAGTGGAAGGGAAATAAAGCAGAGCATGAGGCAGAGTAGTTGATGTGTCATTCAGGGCTGCTAAAGAAGCGCTTTGAATGTTTGCAGAGCTGGTGCAGCCCTGCTGAGAGAGTCACACAGGTACCTGAGACCCCCAAAACTCCTGGAAATACGGAGGAAGAGCTGTGGGGAGTGGTGGAGGGGCCCAGCCTGGCTGCAGGGCTGGCAGGGACAGCAAGGGCAGCACGAGGCAGCAAATCACCCACTCATCACTGCAGCCTTGTGCTGCCACTGTGCACTGCAAGCCTTTGAAGCCTAAAAATGATGAAACTTTAATTGTTAGCAACCTCTCAGGGTCCTGGGGATAAAACCGCTAGGACAACTTCTCACTGGAAGGAAGGGAGAGGGCGGCAGCACCGCTGATCTCCCTGCATTGTCCTCACAACTTCACTCCCCAACTTTTTCCATCTTGAGGGAAAGTGGCTCCTCAGCACCCATTCCAGGAGCCCAGGGGTGTCTGGTGTGCACAGAAAGGAAAGGAATTAGTTTATGGAAGCGCATGGGTCCTGTATGTAAATAAAAGCCACTGGCATCCTCATTATGGGGGCTCTTTTGAATAAATGTTAGCCTTTAAGTGCCAGCTGTCACTCTATGCATGGCCTCCCTTCTTACAACTAACCTCTCTGTCACCTCGCCTTGTCTCCCTAACTTGTCCTATTATGCAGTACCAAGCTGAGTCATTGTTTCAAGCAGGAGGTGACATGTTAATAGCTTAATAATAGTATAATCTCGCAAATAATAATATGCTGTCACACTGTCTGAAGCACAATGTTTACAGGAGAAGTGGTAATGTATGATGACAGTAATTTGAATAAAAATGAATTTACTGCTCTTGTCTCATTTGCAGTAAATTTTCGCATCTTTCATGCACAACTGGTGCTCCATGACCTCTTTCATTATTGTGTTCTCAGTGGCTGCTGCCTGCTTTAAAGTGAAAGGCAGGCAAATGAAACAGAAACCTGCAGCTTAATAAGGGGTCTCCAGAAAAGAGTTCTCGCCGTGGCTTCTGGAAATCTCACTTTGTTTGTTTGCGGAGCCGGCCAGGCTGCTCAATTAATGCAAGCTGGAGGTGCAGACTGCAGAGCAGGCACGGGCTGGCACCATTCTGGATTGGCAATTTGCAAAATAATCGTCATGGAATTGTGGCAGAGGGCGAAAAGTGCTCGGAATGCAGAGAGGATCGTTGGGGTTGGAATCCGAGTTTGCACAGCTTAGGGGAAAAGCTGCTTTTTAAATGCTCTGGGTGCTTGATGAGGAGAAAAGCAGTCCTTGAGTTAATTATAAATGTGTGGTGGTGTGATACTGGACTGGTAAAACTTAAAAATTATCCCTGAATACATAAAATTTTTGGTTCTGGGGTGTTTCTGCCTCGCCCTGTGCTGTATCGTAAAATTCTGCTGTTTCCACGTCTGGTACAGACCAGGACTGCTGACATTATCCTGACAAATAAATAGGGAATGTACTCTGTATCAAAACTGCCTTTGGAAAATCTAAATTCCTAGGACAGTTCTATTTCTCTAAAAGAAAAAAGGAGTTATTACGTGATGTGGTTCATTTGATGAAAAAGAAGAAAGTTTACAACTCACAACTGATATGCCTGGACTAAATTTAGTTTGATGGAATGAGGACAACTAATTGAAACTTGCTGGGACTCAAAACACTGTGCAGGACAGATTCTCCCCAAAACTGCTGGGTTTTATCTAAGTTTAAGTGAATGTATAGAATTAAAAAAATGTGGTTTGCATGACCTGGTTCATAGGTTGATGTAATTAAGACCCCGGGTTACCTCCCTGTCCTTATATATAAAAATGCAGTTATGTATTTTTTCATTACTTGTGCTTGTACCTAACAAATACAGTATTTTCCTCTAAATTGAAAGTCCAGCAGTGTTAGGTTTGTTTTTTTTTTAAATAACATTGCTGCTGCTCTTCTGATCTCCTGCAGACACTGGGAGCTGAGGTGGAGACCAGCCCCACTGATAGGTCATGTCAGGTGGGAAAATCCAGTAGGAAAAGGACACAGTGGGTGATGGATGATCATGAAGCAGAGTTTGTTGCATTTTTGAATCTCAGTTTTTAAGAGGGGCAAAGATTAGTCTTTGGTAAGTGAGCTTTGCTCACTGGTGCTCCTTTCTTCAGCTGTTTTTGAAAGTAAAACATTGATTTAAGTAATTCAAAACTGCTTCCAAATCTAACCCCATGGCAGGGGATTGGAACTGGATGGTCTTCAAGGTTCCTTCCAACCCAAGCATCCAGTGATTCCACGATTCTATGAAGAGAATGCAGCTGATGGGTTTCATAACCACCTTGCAAGACTGAGATTGGTTTTGAACTGGATTTTCCATCTTTTTTCACATGAAAAGTACAAGAGGCTTCAGTGGGATTGCTTAGAGTTGCAAGGGCTGCAACCCCTCCAGGTAACTGCATTAAAATAAATTGTTTTGCTGAAAAGATTTTTTCCGTTGGAGAATATTTTCCGCTTTAAAATAATTTATGCTTTCCCAGTGTACTTTTAACCATTTTCTTCATTTTGGAAATCCCAGTCCTGTGCACCAAAAATCAAGACACTTGTGACATTACAGAGCTAAATAATGATTAATGGAGATTACGTGCAAAAGGGTAGAAAAGAACAGAGCAACAAAGCCTCTCTTTGGCTGATGGAGCTTATTTCATGTATATGAAAGGTCTCTTTCCCCTGAATCACTGATGTTCAAGGGGATATCGACACTTCTATGTCCTGCCTGAAACTCAAAGGTCCTTTTTGTTGCCACCTTTTAATTATTTAAATGTAGGCGAATCTGATTAAAGCTCTTAATTAGATGTATTTAAGATTGGCAAATATGTCACTGTCCTGAACAGCCAATGTCATCCACTGATGTGTGTCAGTTATTTGCTAAATTGCTAGAAAGTTTATTGGGGAAAAAAAAAACCCCAAAAATATTGTGTTTGTGGAAATAAACAGTGGGTGGACCTGATTTTTGTGGCATGAGAGTCAAGTGGAGTTTTTAATTGACTCCAACAGGCGCTGGATCAGGCCTGTGGGGTGTTTGGTGCTCAGTTACAAGTTAGTGCTCTCTCTAATCACCTTGTTCTCTAAAGGAAATAGATACTAAACAGGAACCATCTGGTAATACATTCTGTACCTCTTAATTACAATGTTTTGAGTGGCACCTAAATAAATTTCATTTACAAGCACACGACTGCTTGTCAAAAGCTCTGTTGATAATTTTATTATTGTAGTTTACCTTCTCACTTAATGACCCTGGCCCAGTAAAGTCAGGAATATTCAGCTCCATTGCAAAAAAAAAAAAAAAGATAAAAGTTATTGTCTTAAAAATAGAAAGACACAAACTCCATCTCTCATGGTGTGTTTGTGATTATTTTCAAATGTTTGGGGGATTTTCACATGATATGGGGACAGATCTGCAATAAAAATTACCAAAATTCTGATTTCTTGGTAGGGAGGAGAAGCTGAGGCAGCTCTGCGGAGAGCCTGGGATGGTTGTAAAGCACTCGTGTTATTTTATGATCTCTATGTTCCTGTGTAGATGTACTGCAGCATTTAGACAATTTTCTCTTTGTTAGCTGCAGGAAAAGATCAATATTAAAAAGAAGTTGAGTGGCTCTGTGAACTATTCTCCTGTGTTTTCACCCTGGGAAGTGGGGATTTAAATCCTCCCCCTGGTTTGGAGGCTGAGCCACAAACCCAGTTCCAAGACCATTCTGGAGACAGCCCTAAATTTTGAGGTTTCCAGTTTGGGGATGCTGCCTATCCATGGCTAGAGCTGAAAATGTCTCCTCTGATGTCTCAGTAATCTCTGGTGGAAATCAGTCTGTACTGCAAAATCAACAAATAACGTGGTAGGATGATGAGCAGCCTCCTTTGGAGAAAAACCTGGCACAGCACTGGCATGGAGCAATGCCCATGGAAGGTGCCACCTCAGTGCTCGCCCTGCCCTGGCACCCTGCATTTCACAGAAGGGTTTTGGGGGTGCAGGGAAAGATTTTCTCATGCCATGACATCTAATAGTGGCACACCCTCTCACCAGGGATGAGCAGCTTCCTGCACAGCAAATCCTCATCTGTCTGCATTCAATAATCGTCGGAGACAAAACAAATTAAAAATAATGTGCAGCTTTTGCTAAGTTTCACTGGGAAAGTGCTAATTCAGCTTTGTAATTCAAAAGTCTTTTTAAAAATAACAAGTTGGAGGAGACAAAAATCCTAAGAGGAAAGGAACAAGGGAGGTTTCTGGGAAAACGGGAGGAATGTGGCACCTGGAGGGGTTTTGTCCAGTTCTTTGGGATGAGCTGCCCATGGGAAAACATAGAGGCATAAAAAGTAAAATAACCTTATTTCTAAATTCATGGCAAATTAAAAAAGGAATCCTACTGCTCTCAGCAGGGTCCTTTATTCCTTTTTAGTTGAAGTTGATGGTTTTTCTCTTCTTAAAATAATTTTGTCTCCAGGTCTCAATCTTGATGTGGGAACTTTAGGAAACAGATAAGCTTTCAAATATTTTTTTAATCAATGCTTTGGCAAGCTGGAGTTGAAATAACATTTAAATTCCGAGAGATGCTGCTGAAATAGAGGATGATCATCGCCAGGTGGGTTTGTAAGTCGGGTTTGAGGCAACTGAGCTGCCTGAGCAGGAGAGGGAATTCACCATACACAGCAAACTGTTATCCCCTACAATATAATATCTGGATTTGAAGCTGATATTTAAAGAGGGCACTTGCTTTACTTATGAGATTAAAGGCAAATGCTCTCTTTTAAAAATGAAGTCATGCTGTGTTTTGCACCTTTTGACACTTATTAACTCAGGTCATTAAAAAGAGGCTAATTAAAAAAGAATGTAAAACAAAAGAGTCATTTGTCGATCGCCGAGCTGGGTTCTTCATGTGCGCTGGCTGGAGGCACTCTCCGTTTAAACCTCGGGTACAGAAAGCACTGGGAGCCACTGGGGCATGCTTGGAGCTTGTCATGGCTTTTGGCGAGCCTGTGGTCCGGCTCATTATGCACCTCATAAAGAGGAGAAGTCATTGTCATCAAAATTAGCCCAAGCTGGAATTTGCATTCATGGAAATTTTGGTTTCGCCGCTGTCCTCTGGGGCCGGACGATAAAGGAAAGCTTTTCCCAGCTGCAGTTAAAGGATGGGAAGTTCAATAAATGCTCAGTGCTTCGTTAAGGCGTTTCCAAACCGAGCTTTGTGCACGTGAGGTTTTACAGCTGATGAGAATTTGGGGCAAACAGCCTGTGAAGTTCACTGGTTCTGGTGTGGGAGATGTGCTCAGCACATCCCAACCTGGCTTGTAAAGAGAGCGGCCTCTTAAAACCCCTAAGATGTTCCTGTTCCTCCAAAAGGAACACTTTATTAGAAGGCACCTTCTCTCTTTCCAGACTCAAAAGCTGGGTTTTTTTGGTTTTTGGTTGTGTGGTTTTTTTTGGTTTTTTTTGAATAAACTCTTCTGATGCTGGTGAGGGTGTCCTTCCAAGGAACCCCAAGGGAGTATGGACAGATTTGTGCAGTATCTTTACTAAAAGTGTGTGTTGTGCTGGTACTGAGGCTCACCCAAGCTGAAGCTGACTGGAGATGTTTTGAG
>NC_086255.1:1802500-1870000 GCF_021018805.1 Prinia subflava | reverse complement strand
ATTCTATGGCTCTGTGAAATGGCCAAGCAGGACATGGACATGTTGGAAGGAGATGGTGAACGAAGAGAGGCCTTTCAGGGTGCTGAACATCCAACCTTTCTGCCTGTCTTTCCCTGCATCCAACCATCCATGGAGAGAACTGGGGACAACACCTCTGGCCACACTTGGGCCACAGAGATTGTGGCGGCCCCATCCCTGGAAGTGTCCAAGGACAGGTTGGACAGGGCTTGGAACAACCTGGGACAGTGGAAAGTGTCCCTGTCCATGGCAGGGTGGAACTGGGTGATTTTAAGATCCCTTCCAACCCACACCATTCTATGAAATCCCATCTTTATCCAGGTACAGGGCTGGGTTACCCCAGGCGGGGCACAGCAGAAATCTCCTCCCACGTGTATCCCTGCCCTGCTCCCGTACAAGGATATTTAATTCCATCCCGAAACAAAGGCAGTTGTCGCTCACTGCCTCTGGAGCACGGCTGGGAAAAGTAGACTGTCAAGGGGAGTTTACTTCCTTTGTTAATAAAAGAGAAGAAAAAGAGTTTATGGATCTTTTCCTGAATATGAATATTAAATAGACTAGTTGTGGGAACCCTGATTTTAATTTCCTATGTCTTTATTTGGAATTCTACTCCCTCTTGGAAAGGTGTCTACTTAAATATAGGGGGAAAGGGAATTTAATGAATTACAAAAAGGGTTATTTTACATGGAAAATGTGTATTCCTGGCTATTTCCATTTAAAGAACATGACATTAGTGTGGAAATTGCCCCTTATGAACAGGTCATTAATGTCAACTCTACTAAAACTGACATCACCTGCTACTATTTTAATTGTGTGTTTTACTAATGCTAACCATTTTCCTGACAATAGAACCCCCCTAAGCTTAATGAATCTTTGCAGAATACATAAACCAAGGTCAATATGTAAGAAATGCCTCAAATGTTAAGAAACTCTCCCTGAGAAACTGAAAGAAAAGTTTATTATTCTTTTACATTCATAGGAATAAGAGCAAAAATAGAAATCCTACACAATATGTTTTCCAGATTGTTGTATATAAAAAGCTTTGATGCTTCTGGGAAATCTTTTCGATTAGCTACTATTTTATATGAAGAAAAGGACTTATTTTATCCAGTTACATTTCTAAGATTTATTCCTTATTTTCCAATACAAGTGGCATATTAAATAAAAAACAAAAATCCCAAGTACTTCCTTAGTGTCATATGTAACAATCACATTTTTTTCCCATGGTTTGGGGGGTGAGAGGCAGGGAAGGGGGGGGGGGGTGGAAAGAGAGAAAATGAAATCCAGATTTGTAATTCCTAACAGGAGAAATTCGATCCTTTCCAATGTTTAAGTAATATTTCCTGTAAAACATACGAGGCCATCTGCAGAGCTGTTTCCAGACACATTTTGAAGTGGCAAGGGCAACTGAAAGAGACCCGAATGGAGGCTGGCATTTCACCTCTGGGAGATGGAGCATTAAAGGTTTTGAAAAGCTGGTTCTACAATTTTACAAAGTATTCAACCACTGCATAGTTCATAATTTGTTTAATTTACCTACCTTTTATAGGTATGGGGAGGGGGAAATCCGCTCTGTAAGAGACAGTATAAAAACCAAGACAGCTGTAAAAAGCTAATGTACAGCTATCAAGAATGTTTCATGATTTCAGCTGATGGAAAATGTATTTTATTCTTTACAGGCCAAAATGTTCCCCTAGAAAAACTGTGCAGAGTGAAACATATTTGGGGAGACAACAGAAACACGGAACCCTTTTTGTTATTTAAGTCTATTATGGAATTTTGTTTTATTGTTGGTCTCCAGGGTCACCTTATGAATTCGTGTTACTAAAATGTTACGGCCTCACTATAATATTCACTTTGTGGAAGGGTCTGCATTTACCAAATCTCATCCGAGATCGAATATAAATGAGAAACTTGCATCTCTCTTCAAGGAATATATTTTAGACTGTTTTCTCCCCCTTTTGGAATTACAGACAGATTCTAAAATTGAATTCTTTTTCTTGTGCCAGCATTGGGTAAAGTGACTGAACACTTAGGCTTACCTTTGATACATGTCTTAAATTTAAAATTTGCATCACTCAAATAGTTAACTTCAGGGCCAGATTCTGCCCTCAGCTGTGCATATTTGGGAACCCCATTAACTTCCCGGGAAAATAATGTTATACTGTTTGGATGCACTGGAATGAGATACATTACAATGTTACCTTCTGTCATTCCCCTGTAAAACTCAGCCTTCGCTGCAATTTTTATTTTGCTGGCTGGTGTAGTAGCCCTTTTATTCTGTCAGTGCCAACTGGCCTGCTGGATATCTGTACCTGTCCTCTCACGTCCCTGCTTGTGCTGTTAACGTTAAATACGACAAGTGGAATAAAACTGGTGGTGCCCATGAAATTTAAAAATTGTCATCTGGTTGGTTTTCTAAACCATGTTTGCAAAGGAATTTCTGTAGCTCGAATGGTTTTGGTCAGAACTGGGTGCACATGGGGAGAGGCACTGGTGGGTCCCTACCCCACACTCCCTCCCTGGAGCCCCAGGACTCCAGCAGCTTTTGTCAAAATTACCTTGAGCAAAATATTCTCCAAGAGTGGAAAATTCATCATGAGTTGCTCCAGTGCTCATTTATTAATGAAATGAAGTTTATTTCAGTTTCCATGCAGTGCTTCTGTCTCTGTTTTTCACCTGTGAAAGAGGGAAGGGCCCTCTTTTGTCAGTTCTCTTGACTTCACACAAGTTCTTCTTTTTGTAGACACCAGAGGCAGGAGGATCCCACCACGAGGCCGGGGCTACCACTCATCCTGTGGGATAATTTGGGGTTTGGAGAGATGCTGAGTTTCACACAAAGCACTGGGGTGAGTTATTGCAGCCTCTCCTTGGCACTCCCAGTGCTGCCAAGGGCCGCCAAACCTCACCACCCTGAAAATGGGCACTTCCCTCAGCTTGTCTTAATTCCTCCTGTTCGAGCAGAATCTATGACACTGAATTTCAAAATTAACACAGAGTGAGTGGAGGACACATAGGAAACAGTTTTCCAGCTTAAAGGATTTTTTTTTTGGTGGTATCTTTCCCATCCCACCAGCTGCTTTTGGCTGGCAGTGCCGCGGCCTCGCGCTCTCCGCTCCCGCGCGAAGCCAGAAGAAGCGCCTTCAAAAATGTCACTTCCATTTCCTCCCGAAAGCAAAACACTTCCTACAAGGGAGGCACGCATTACAGCTGAATTATAAATGAGGGCTGGTGTTTCTGCGAGGTACAAATCGCAGGCGTTCTCCATATTGTTAGAATGCCAATTTTGTTTTCCTGGTGCGCGGTACCCGGCGCAGCGCGGGCTCCCCGGAGATGAGCGCGTCCTCCCGAGATTACTTCAGCATTGCATTACTGCTATCACATATCCATTACATATACTCTTTCAGACAAGTGGAAATGTTTTCACAAAAACAATCTGGAATCTTGGCTTAAAACCCAAGCTTGCTGTCAAGGCAAACAGAGTAGCCTCAAAGAGGACTTATTTCTATTTTGTTCAGACAAGTATGTTGTTTCTGGATTATAATAAGGGGAAATATAGCAGCTATCAGTCTTCAGTTTATTTGACAAGCTTCCTCTGACAGAGCTGGAGGAACAAGCCCTGGCCCTGCAAACTCGTTCTCCTTCAGGTATTCCCTTTGGCTCCAGCACTTTTATTAGTGTGATTAAGGGCCACACACATGTTTACAGGACAGGAGCAGCAGGATGGGATGATGATATATTTCCTCGGCTGTCACTTATTTCACAAAGTTTTAAAAGCCTTTGCTGTTCTCAGAGCTTGTCTCTCTCAGCCAGCGCTCTAAGAGCTTGTCCCATCACCTATCAAACAAGGTCAACGAGCAGGTTATAATCAGATGCCAAATAAACAAATGCAAACTTGAAATCAAGTGATTTACTGTCCATTTTCATTAAGTTCTTCCCAAGGAAGCAAACACTTTATGCAGCACAAGGGACCTGTGGACAGGGTCAGCGGCCGTGCTGAGGCAAGACGTGGTGTGATGGTTTTCACCCAAATGGACTTTAATGACACTGAGTGTGAAGGGAAAGCTGCCTCGTGTGGGGAAAAGCGCCTGGAAACACAGCAGCATCTCTTCACCTTGCAGAGAATTCTCCTTTGGAAGGTGCGTGGAGTTTTAACATTCATGTGTTTACATTACTCGGAGTTTTCTCCTCTTTGGAGCAGAATTTTCCCTGTGCTGACAGCTAAAAAAAAAAAGAAAAAAAAAATTAAAAAAAAAATAAAAAAATAAATTAAAATAAAAAATCTCAGGACATGGGAGCTTGTAGCTTCATTATAAAGCTCAGCCCATCTTAAAACCAGAATTTCAATTTGTTTAAGAATTCCAGCATGAAGCAGGAGTGCTCTCAGGGAGCAGGACACTTTTGTGTGGTGAGGTCTGGCCTCAGTGGAAAAAATACAGCAATGTAAAGGCAGGGAGGCATTTAATATACCTGTGCTGTGTGTTTTCCTAAGGAATGGTGGGACTACATCACCCTCACAGAAAGGTTTGGGTGGGAAAGGAGCCTAAAACCCCCCCAGTGCCACCCCTGCCATGGCAGGGACACCTCCCACTGTCCCAGGCTGCTCCAGCCCCAGTGTCCAGCCTGGCCTTGGGCACTGCCAGGGATCCAGGGGCAGCCACAGCTGCTCTGGGCACCCTGTGCCAGGGCCTGCCCACCCTGCCAGGGAGGAATTTCTTCCTGATGTCTATTAATACACAAAAACCTGCTGTAACAACATCTCAGCTCTCAGCTGCCTGTTACACACAAGGAAGTGGCTCCAGGTTTTGGCTCCATAAATCACGGCACTGGAGCACTGCTTGGGAAAGGCATGTCACTTGGACAGCACAAAATATTGAGCAACTCGAATTGTTTTTCCATGAAGCTTATCCCTTGATAGCACTTTCCTTTCTTATATTGCCTTAATACAGCATAATTTCAGTGTTTTCTAGGCAGAGTTATAATGCTCTTCTTCCAACATAATATTGGCTGCAATGTGGATGCACTGGCCAGAAGTCGTGGTTTGCTTCTTTGCCATTTTGTGATCCAAGTTCAAAGCGGCAAATTTTAACGTAACCTTTTCTGAAATTTTGCAAATATCATTTACCAAAACAAAACAAAGAAACCAAAAAGCTTTGCCCTCCATTTCTCTTTATTTGTTTTATAAATTTTTCCATTCCCATATTTCAGAAAATTTCCCAAATGAGACAGAGTCAAAATATTTTTTTCTCTCTTTTTTTTTCTAAAGGTTGCATAAATATTTCACATGTATCTTCCTTTAATTAGATCATAACATTGTAAAGTGGCAAAGAATCTTCTCTTTCCCCAAATTAGACATGAGAACCACAAACAAATTAATTTGTGTCTCAGGGTTTTGACTGGGCCTCTTGGCCTGCTCCAGCACTAATACAGGCACTCGTGACCCTCTGGATTTCAAACGCCTGAGGGTAAAAAGCAATTATAAAAACATGACTCTCCCAGATCAGCTTTCGAATCTGCCTTGTCTCTGTTTTATTGATGGGAGATTGAAGGAAGATTCAAATCAGCTATCCTTCAATTCTTTACCAGCAGCAAAATGCAGAAATCATTAGCTTTTTCTGTGTAAATGACTTTGTCCTGCTTTATTATTCAAAACTGGCCAGGCATTTGACTTGGAAAGACCATGTTGAATATTTATTTCAAGTTTTGGTACTTGTAAATAGTATGGTGCTTTGCACCTTATTTTCTTTTTTCTTTTTCAGACTAATTTTTTGTAACAATTAGAGCAGGAACTAATTAATATGCAGGATTTTTTTAATAGCTAAAGAACACACACTGATGTAAATTAGGATGATCTTGCTCTCACAGGTCTATTGTTATGGTAAGGAAGTCCTGCTGCACAACCATTTCCCCAAAAAATCAGGGGAAATAATTAAATATCTAGTTTATTTTATTTCTCTGTGTGATTGCTGATGTGCATTAGTGAGAAGTAAGGGTGGGGTGAGAACAAAATATTTTCTTTAAACCCCAGAGTAATTACATCTCCTCGTGGTGGTAAGTGTAATTAGATCCCAAAAATGGGAGAAGAGGAGGGTTTGATTTAGAGAAGAAGAAAGAGAAGGGAGGCAGTGTGAAATGCTCTCAGAGCAGCCAGGCTTGGAGAGGAAACTGGGCTGAGGTGGGATTATATTTTTTAATGAGTCTAAATTGTAGAATTATTAAGGTCAGAAAAGAGCTCCAAGATGATTGAACCCAACCTTTGGCCTAAGGTTGGATCCTTCTGCCTCCACTGGGTGGATCAATGTGGGAACACTCCCAGGGTGTGGGGCATGAGGGGGGAGGATCTCCATGTGTGGGGATCCATCAAGGATGGCCCTTTGCTATTTTAAACATAATCCTGAAAAGCATCAGGTGAGATCTGTGCAGCTCCAGAAGGGAAAGTGTGATCAGAGGGTGTCATTCCCTTGGCAGAAGCTGCAGACCTGGGCTAAAGAAAATCCTTTTTTGATGACACCTGAGCGTGGGAGAGGCTTTTTCCTGTGCCAGTCTCCTCTTATTTCTGTCTCTATTCTGAATAACACGAGGGTTGGACTTTGATTTCAGTCCAAGTGGCAGCACAGTCCACGTTGTGGGTGGGTCACATTTCCAGGGCATCAGATGAATCCAGAGGGCTCCAGGTGTCAAGGTGGAGCAGCAGTTTGTGTCCAAGTGGGCTCAGCCTCTGCCCAATCTGTCGCCTCTCTAAATCCTCCTGGGCCGGTGCTGCAGATAAAAATCCTGCATCTCTCAGATGGGGGCTTTTTAAAAATGATACAAGGCAGACATTCAATTTTAAGAAGCCGGAGCTTTATTTTTGGAATCCTAGAATGTGTACGGAATTTAAAAAGCCTAAAGCCATAATGTTTTACTGCTCCTTTGATAAAATTTATATTTAATCATATCTTAAAAACTGTTCTCATTCTGCCACTTGATGTTACCAACCAAGCGGAACCCATCAATGCAACACTATCTATCAGCCCTTCTTTTATTTCACTCTCCTACAACTCCCTTTTTTAATGGCACATCCTTTAATGAATTACACTGGAGTTTCTGGGAAGTCCAAATGAAAATCATGCTCCTACTGAAGGTGGATCGGTTACCCCCAGGTTTTTCATTTGTTAGAACCAAAATGCTGAATCTGACACATTTATGTTGCAAAACCTCCAGCACAGACCAATCTTTTAGCCCTTTGTCTTGAAGCTGCATAATCCAGAAGTTTTTATTAGGGGCTTTCTCCATTGTTCTCAGATCTTGGAAAGGTTTGGGTGGGAAGGGACTGTAAATGCCACCAAGTGCCACCCCTGCCATGGCAGGGACACCTCCCACTGTCCCAGGCTGCTCCAGCCCCAGTGTCCAACCTGGCCTTGGGCACTGCCAGGGATCCAGGGGCAGCCACAGCTGCTCTGGGCACCCTGTGCCAGGGCCTGCCCACCCTGCCAGGGAACAATTCCTGCCCAAATCCCAGCTAAATCTCCCCACTGTCAGCCTAAAGCCATTCCCATGTCCTGTCCCTCCCTGCCTTGTCCCCAGTCCCTCTCCAGCTCTCCTGGAGCCCCTTCAGGCCCTGCAGGGGCTCTGAGCTCTCCCTGGAGCCTTCTCCTCTCCAGGTGAACATTCCCAACTCTCCCAGCCTGGCTCCAGGGCAGAGGAGTTCCAGCCCTGGAGCTTCTCCTCTGAATCTTCATCTAAAGCTTTTATTTAGAAGACAGGGTTTAGGAAACCCTTCCAGAAAATGTGGGAATGTTGTGTGTGTTGATTGACAGCCTCGGCCGATGAGGGTGACCCACTCATTGGTAGCTTGGCTGAATTTCCAGGGCTGCCCATTTGCTGCTGGTGGTTTTAAGCTTACAGAAGATTTTATGCAGAGATACACAGGTCTCTTTATCAAAACTGTCTTTAAAACAGTAGTTAGACTAATTAAAACCTCTCCTAAGCTCTCCCTGCAGCTACACCTGTTGACTCTCCTGTTGTCCTGTTGTTGGATGTGTGTCTGGGGATGGACCCTGGGCTTTGTCAATGTGTCTGTCGTTCATGTGACTGTGGCAAGAATGAGTTAAATCACTGCTCTCCATTTTTTTTTTCAGAACTGAAACTTGTCCAGCAAAGTTGGTGGTCTCCATAAGAAATTCAAACTCTCTGTTGACCAAGTGAAAACACACATGTGCGTGTATCAGACATACACATAATCTTGGCTGAAAATCAGCATCAGTGACAATTTCACTCAGTGAAATCTTCATTTTGATCCCTGCTCTTAAAAATCATGTTTGTCTCAGGAATTTTACTTTTTTACAGAAAATTAGGGGGGGTTGCAAATTCTTCTTCCCCTTTTCCTCAGAAACATCCAGCACGGACCACGCTGCTAAAAAGCCGCTGGACCATCAGCAGTCGCCTTCCAGTGTAATTCCTTTAGCTGGAAAGGGTTTGTTCTTACTTTTGATAAACACATAAGTAAAAGTCTGGTCCTTTCATTGCTGCCTCTTTTCCTGGAGGAGCAGGGGATGTCCCAGTGCTGTCTGTTCTTTTCCTCTGTGCTTTGCAGGCTGGGGAATCGCGCGCCAGGCTCAGCTCCAAAGAGGCAACATTAAAGTCAGCACTTGACTGCGCTGAATTTTACAGGATTTCTTTTCCCCCCAACTCTGATATTGATATCTTTTAAGTGATGGGAGTAAATGAGGAATCTTCCTCTAAATTATTGACTGGGTGTCTAGCGAAGGGATAAATGAAAAATATCTTTATCCCTGATAAAGGTTTAGGTGAATTGAGTTAATCTTGGGGCTTCTGCTGTGACCCTTTCCAGTATTGTTTAGGGTGAGGTAAGTGTGTGAGGAGGATTTGTGTGGGGGAGAGGAAATATAGCCCAAATTTTAGTGATGGGAACATGAGATGAGATTTTCCACGTTCCTAAATAATTTTTCTACAAAATCAGTACAGAGAAGGAGGAGGAGGGAGTTGAATTAAAAACCAAACAACTTGGCATCGCTTTGCTTTCCTCCTTCTGCTCCCTCAGCATTTTGCAGTAATAATTAAGGCATTTCAGATCAAAAATTTGGGGGTGAGAAGGCGGAGGAGAGCCCCAGTAAAAGAGGATTCCATCAGCAGGAGCTGAGAGCTCACAGAAGGTCCTGAAAGGTCCTGCAGAGATGGGGACATCTCTGGCCTGCAAGGACCCAGCAGGAGCTGCTGGGAGAGACTCAGAGCAGCTCAGCTCACTCCCAGGCTTATTTTTTGGACAGTCTGAACTTATTCTCTAGGAAAAAAACAGAGATAAGGGAAAATATATAAAGAGCTGTGTCTTTTTAGGAAAATTTGGGAAGCAAGGAAGACACCGTGTCAGGTTTTGTTCTTCCAGTTACGTCTCCGTCCTTCATTTCAGTAAAAGAAGACTTTAAAAATCTTCTTTTCTGTGTATGTAAAATTCCTGCGATACAAATTTGATCACATTTGCAAGGATTAAAGGATTTGATGTGCAGAATGCATTCTCTTCCTAAGCATGACAAATGGAAGCAATTTACAGATGGCTTCTGAATATTTTCCTGAAATTATTTTCCTGTTTTGTTTGGGTTTGGCTTTTTGTTTTGTTTTGGGGTAGGGTTTTTTTTTTGGTATTTTGTTTTTTTTCTTCTTCTCCTTGTGTGCCACTAGAGATCAGCATATTTTTAGACATTTAAGCAATCATAATGTCAACATAGGGGCTTAAAAAGGATCCTGCATAACTATCAAGTAGCCAAATTACTCATGACTGGCAAAACAAAACGAATAAAGTCAGGCCTGAAGGCATTGAGAAAGCAACTTTTTGCATCCAGCTTTCATATTCCCTTATTCCCTTGTTTTTTTCCGAGGCTTTGGGCATCTCTGCATATCCATTATGTTAGTTTTATTTCCCCCCAAACCCTCCTTTGTATGGCACAAAAACAAATGTGTATTACAGGAGTGCTCCCTCTTAAACCTATTATTGGCATAATGCGTTAATAATTTTGAATACACATCTTTTACTCCAGAAACAGCAGCAGGATCTTCCCAAACTTCCAGGTTTTTATATTAAATTAAAATAAATATGGGTTTTCACATGTCCTCAGTTTCTGGCTGTGTGAAACCAGGCGTTCTCACTTTTACAAATTGACTAAAGCTTTGTGTTTCATACCTGAGGACCCGGGAGAGTTGGGGATGAGTTCCCTACCTTTGAAGAAGTTCTCTTTTCTCTAACACACATTTTCTGACTCCACTGGTCACTCTTCAAGGTCATCAATGCTGGGAAAGTGTCACTCAGGGAAGAGCTGATCATTTTCCCCTTTGTCTCCCTGGTTTTAGTCCCATCTGGTCCCCGGCAGCGATTCCTGCACATCTGGGTTTTACAGATTTCAGCCACGCCGTGTCCCCGTCCCAGGCTCTTACGTGGGGATGAAGAAAATGTGATAAATGAGCGTTTGCACAGTGCAATAATTGTGTTTTTCTTCGGAGGCCGCGTGCTGGGTTTGGGCAGGACCTTCCCGACAAGCCGGGTTTGTCAGCACATCCTAAACTGGGCTTTGTGATTAAAAACAACAGCTCCAGCAGCAGGGCTCGGGCTGCTGCTGCTGCTAAAGAGCTTTCAGACGAAATGAATTGATCAGATATTTCAAAGTTAGTTATAGCTTCTTCAATTATTTTTTTTTTCTTTAAAAGCATCCGGATCTCAAGACCAAAGCCTGGATATCTTTTTAATCATGGTCAGACTTTCCTCTAATGTCCACAGTCCTAATTTGCTGGGAACTTTAAGTAGCAGGAGCTCCATTCATTTGATTTAGGATTTCTATCAAGGAGAATAAGATCCAAACCATAATTCCACAGGTCCCCTGCAAATAAGTCTTTGGAGTTACAGTGATCATTGATAAAAAAAATAGAAGGAAATTTATTAACAAATAAAAATCTTAATATTTGGATATGTAGAAGAATCTTTATGCATTCTACTTTTATAACTGATTGAAGAAGTTAATTTCAAATCCAGGATGCACAATGATGGATAAAAGAGTTTCCTATAATAACAGGAACTCATGCAAATGTGATCAACCAGAAGTTGTTTCAACTCCTTATAAAAGGAAATGGAAATAAAATATTGATTGTTTAATGATAACCAAAAAAAGAATAAAACAGAAAGAGGAGGGAGAGAAAATCCAGAGGGTTTTGCAAAGATACTTTTGCTCGACTTTTGGTCTAATTAGAGAAACTTCTTGCAGCATGGGAAAATCCGTGTGTCCAAGTGAACAGAACTTGGTGGTACCAAATTCCAAATCCCATCTCAGGAGGAGATGAGCAGGATTGAGTGAGACAATGGGCAAACATGAGGGTGAAAAAAGGTGATGGAAAGCTTTGGGAAACATCTTTTCAACAGCAAGACAGTGGCTTGTCCCTCTGGCTTGTCTTTAGCTGAATTTTCTGTGACAGAAGGGAAAAAACCAACACCCTTCATTAGCCTTGTAAATCCTGGCCTAGAAAGCCCTGGGGAGGTTGCTCCCAAGAAAAAGAATCCTTTGCACAATAACTGCACATTTGCAATCAGTCCTCTTGATCCCTGCTTTTGCTTATTCCCAGGAATCTGCCAAGTCTGTTGAACTTCCTCGGAGTGACCCTCCCATTTAATTCACGGGCCATTTTGTATTTACAGAGAGGTCAATAAAAGCTTTCCAGAGCTCCAAACCTCCCTGTAATGGTTGTCCTGAGCAATCCAGCCTGAAGAGCCCCAACAGGAAATTGGTAAAGCAGCAGCCAATTTCCTTTTGCTTTTTTACTGCCTTTTGGTCTTCCTGCTCTGCTCATATCCCCACTGCTGAATTATTCTAGAACTGGTGGGATATTTCCAGCGCCACATATGGAGGAGAGCTCATGTCATTCCCAGAATTTTATGTCAGGTTAATCAAACATTGGGTTTATTTAATTAATAATAGATGTAAGGTTAAAGCAGAAGAGCAACGATGAAATTTGGTTTCTGCTCTGATTTTATTAGTGTGACTTTGGACCAACTATTATACAGATCTTTTGTTCCTCTTGCTTAAAATTTGGGCAATGCCTATGGGTTTTCCAGGCTGAGGTTGAGGAGCTTTGAAACCTTTGGGCACGGGCAGCAAGGCAATGGGATCACACCCTGAACTTCTGCCATCTGCTCCCATTTCTAAACCTGGAGAAGGAGATCTGTTACTGGGAAGAGTGAGGCCGTGGCAATATGAAATATTTTAGTTAATAAACTGGCTTCACAAAGGCTGCAGCCACACGGGCAGTAACTCACCGGAGCAGCTCTGCAGAGTGAATTGCTGACACTGAGCACCAGATGTCCCCAGTAAATGCCCAATAAATGCCCAATCCTCAATAAATGCCTTTCCAGGTTGTTCCCCTCAGGTGATGCCCAGCCTGGCCCTGCTGCCTGTGACCCCCTCACTGCCTGGAACAGGAATTCCAGCCCAGCCTCACCCCACAGGGATGCAGCCCGTGTGCTCCAGGCTCTGTGTGAGGCTGACCCTGCCAGGGGAACAGGCACCCCTGGGACCTGGCCTTCAAAAGCCACTCCAGGGGACTCCCCAGCCGCCTCTCCCACCTTCCCAGGAGAGCACACAGTGCTAATTTGGATGCCTGGGCTGCCTGGCAGTGCCTGGGGAGTGCTCAGCATCTTGGAGAGCCCTGGCTGTCCGTGACAGGAGAGGTCCTGAGTGCCCAAACTAATCAATGCTGATGCTGGAGGCACCTAATCCCATCCCTCCCCGAGCCTCCCTCCGGACCCACAGCCTCAGACCTTTGTTTAAGCTCGACAATTCCATGCAATCCTCTCCCAAAATAGGCAGAGCAGAGCAAGGTGTTTAAGGAACAGCTGGATGTGGCAGTACCCTGGTCTAGCTGACAACGTGGTGATCAGCCATAGGTGGGACTCTGTTCTCAGAGGTCTTTTCCAATTGATTCTGGGATTCTGGGAGGACTAGCAGGGGGTGGTGGTTGTGTGTTCTCTGCTGTGATAACAGTGATCACAGCACAAAGTTTTAGTCTCTGCTCTTGTAACTTTTCTGTATTTTCTTCAATAGCTACTTAAAGCAAAATAAATGAAGAAATCCTTGAGCTTGGTCAGGGACCCCTTTGCCTCCAGGAAGTTTCCTAAATCTCTATATCCTTGTATTTTTAGTCACAAGGATGTCCCTCTTTTCCCCTGAAAAGTAGAATATTGCCAGCACAAGGAATATGCTTTTATCCCAAACAGATGAAAACAAAATTGCTTGGAAAGTTAGAGAGGAATTAGACTCTCCTTCTGTGGCTGGTGCAATCCTTTTAAACCCAAGCCTTTGTGTGCCACGGATGGATCTTTT
This sequence comes from Prinia subflava, assembly GCF_021018805.1. NCBI lineage: Eukaryota > Metazoa > Chordata > Aves > Passeriformes > Cisticolidae > Prinia > Prinia subflava. The sequence continues at coordinate 1,856,624 of NC_086255.1, read as the reverse complement.
TGCTGTGTTTGGGAAATAAAAACTTCCCATTCTTATTTTTCTTCTGCCTGTGCCAGGTACAGCTACAGGAGGGAGCCTTGGCAAGATGCAGAATCTTTATGTGGGTGCAAAGCCATGTTTCAAGTGACCAAAAATATTAATTTAAGAGTTAAAGACCCCAGGATTTCTTCATGGTTAAGCAACTGAATGGGAATTTTGAACTCAAAGATTTAGACTTGGTTGCTCCACACATCCCAATTCCTGCACGTGTGTCTCTGTTTTGTCCTGTTATTCTAAATGATGTCTTTGCTGTTGCTCAAGGCATGGACCTTGCTGTAGACCTTGGTGTAAAGGAAGTGCTGTGACAACAACTTTTCCTTAGCCACAGGACACTTTTTTCTCACTGTTGTCAGGTCCTTTTGTCTTTAGACTGACACAGTTTCCATTGATTTTGTGGAAATCAAGAATTTTTTAATTGAGATTATTAAAGAAAAAGAATATGGTGGAACAATACCATTTATATTAATTTTGCTTCATGCACAAATAGAATTCAGGGTCATATCTGAAGCTTTCCTGTGGCACTCAAGGCCTCTGGTCCTTTGGTGCTGACTTTTGAAGCCTGAGAAGAAAACATAAATTGGAATAATCACAGTTGTAATTCCCAGAATTTATTCACTTATGGAAAGAAAGGAAGCACAAGCAAGCCTCTCACGTGGAGGAGATTGCAGCCACAAAGTCTAAAAGGATTGGGTTACCTGTCTTGTCTCGTGTTGTCTTTTGTGCTAGTTATGTATTTCTTCAAAGGTACAAAAATAACAGCTCTCATGTCTGAAATATTTTCCTTAGTTTTGCCTCTTGGTCATAAAAAGTAATCTGATCTTTTTTTTTTTTCTTGTGAGGTTTCTTGTAGGTTTTCGCTCCTCTTTGTGTCTTCAGCCTTGAGTTTAATTTTTGTCAGTTAACCTCCTGCCTCAAACACAGATTTTCTCTTCAGGCTACCTCTTTGATTCTTCTCGTCAATCCCAAACTTAGCAAAACTATGGATGTGCATATTATTTTTTTCATAATTATCAAGTTTATTCTCGCTTTTTTTTTCCCCTCTCTTTCTCTCTTTACCCCTTCAGGATCTTTCTGGCAAGGATTTCACTCTCCTGGGTTTCAAAGCTGCAAGAATTACAATTCACTCCGAGTTCAAGCCTTTGTTTAAGACAATGTCCTGAGGGTTATGGGGTATGTTAAATGGCACAAGAAAAACTCCTGTTCTGGGTCTCCTGTTTGGCTGTTTTATGTCAGGTGGGTTGTGGAATATCTACTCCTGTCCCACCTCGACACCCAGATGGATTTCACAGAAGCCACTTCTGCAGCCAGGGGGATTTGGGTGGGATTTCCCCTTGGTTTTGGCCATGGTGAAGCATCAGGGCCTCCCACGTGTTCTAAAACTCTGGGATTATCACCACTCCTTTATTTATTCCTTTTTAAGGAAAGGGCTGGAGCATGGCTCAGCCCGTTCTAATCCTGGCCCTGAATGAGGTTGATCCTTGTGAAAAGGAATGTGGGGGAACTCCCCACAGCTCTAGTTCTTGGCACTGCATGTGTGGATTTTAGTGGTCTCGATGCTACAAAGAGATTTTTTTTCATGTATTTTTGCATTTTATTTTTCCCCCTTTAGCTGAAAGGGTTTGTAGTACCACTTGTTGACACCTGGAAAGAAGAACAGCCTCTACCAGGCTGGCAGCTTGCTTAGCTCATGGATTGCCAGGGGACCACGCCAAGATTCCCAGTTTCTATGGACCCCAGCACAGCTCTGACACCACACACATCCCCTCACCTCAGCATGGGCCACTTTGTGCAGCAGGGGATGAGCTGAGCCTGGCAGGGATGTCCCCTCAGCTGTGACCCCCCAGCTCCAGGATTCCTGCTCAGGGAGCCCCTGGTGCTGCCTCACTCCTGGCACGGGAATTAGGATGCAGTGAACAGCACATCCTGGCCTTCCAGGCTGGAAGAGCCTTTCCCATTTCATTTTAAGGAAAGATTCTGATAGGCTATTTTCTCCCTTCACAAAAAATGTCAACATTTACGAAATGGGAGCAAACAGTTTAAATTTTTTATAGACTGAAAAGATTAAGCTTTGGCCAGCTCCAGTCAGAATTTCCCTGGTTTCCCATAAGAAAATGAATTGGAGTGGAAAAGTGTGGTTGTCCTCAGTGCTGCACAGGGAGGCCACCAGCCTGCTCCCTGTCACTTCAGTATGCATGGGAAGCCAAGGTGGATCTTTACAGGTCCATATTCCCACCACCTCTGGTCCATATTCCCTCATTTGCTGCTTTATTTCATTACCTGGATAAGCTCTGAGGCTGGTGGCACCTGGAAAAACTGGTGTAGGCTCCAACTGCAGCTCTGATGAAGGAGATGAGATAAACCTCTCTTCTCACCTGAGCATCTCCAGAACAATAAAGCCTGATAAAGAAATGCAAAGAGCATTGCCAAACACCATTTATTACTATTTTCAGTGGTGGTGAGTACTCCAAATGAACCCCTGAACAGCTGAACCTTCCCACAGTTGATGCTGTTGGGACATCAGCAGGCTGCAGTCACTCTGCTCCCTTCTCTCCCGGAATCCCTAATAAAAAGGAACACCCAGATTTAGACTGGAATTTGTTTTAATCAAATACTTGTGTCTTATAGCAGGGATTTAAAATAATCACCATCCAGTGTTAAGGGATACGACATGGCATACTGGAAAACATTCCCAAGTTCTTTGGAATGTGATCACCGAGGAGTTCATTTTCTGCAGGGTCTTAAAAATACAGCCATGTAGTAAAAAAACTTTATTTCATTGTCTGGCTATTCCTCCAAGTCCCTTCCTTCCTGGAATGTTTATTACATTTCATTTCATGCTGTCTGTAAATATATATATATACACAGGAATATACACATACGTTGTTCTCTCACCTCAGAAGGCTGGGTGGGCTGCCAGTTGCAGCCCAGATTTTAGAGAATTGGTACTGATGCTGGAATTTTGCTGTGTGCTAAGATGTGACAGAAGAAGTTTGCTCTTCCTGTGGGTGGTTTCCCTCCCTGCTGCTGCCACTGAATTGCAGCTGTACCTTGTGCTGATCAAAATACACTGAATCCGTCTCCTTTTTCTATTTCCCATTATTTTTGGTGGTTTGCCTTTTTTTTTTACCAAGAGCACACAATATTGACTCGAGGATTCCAACACAGCAGCCTGGCAGTGTTAATCAATGCTCTCTGCTTGCTCACATCGTTCTGCCAGCGTTAGATCATGGTGACAAGAGCAGAACAAGCTCGCTGCAGCCTTGGAGTAAATGATCACTCTGCCCGTCACTGGGAGCTGCCTTTGGAGCAAATATTGCTTCCTGCAAGGTGGAAATAAAACAATAACTGCTTCTCTTCTCTTCTCTTCTTTCTCTTCTCTTCTCTTCTCTTCTCTTCTCTTCTCTTCTCTTCTCTTCTCTTCTCTTCTCTTCTCTTCTCTTCTCTTCTCTTCTCTTCTCTTCTCTTCTCTTCTCTTCTCTTCTCTTCTCTTCTCTTCTCTTCTCTTCTCTTCTCTTCTCTTCTCTTCTCTTCTCTTCTCTTCTCTTCTCTTCTCTTCTCTTCTCTTCTCTTCTCTTCTCTTCTCTTCTCTTCTCTTCTCTTCTCTTCTCTTCTCTTCTCTTCTCTTCTCTTCTCTTCTCTTCTCTTCTCTTCTCTTCTCTTCTCTTCTCTTCTCTTCTCTTCTCTCTCTCTTCTCTTCTCTTCTCTTCTCTTCTCTTCTCTTCTCTTCTCTTCTCTTCTCTTCTCTCTTCCCCTCTTCCCCTTTATTTCCCTTCTTCTTTCTGTCTTTTCCCTTTTCCCTTTTTTTCCCTTTTCCCTTTTTTCCCCTTTTCCCTCTTTTTCCCTTTTCCTTTTTTTTCCCCCTTTCCCTTACCCTCAAATCATCAACTCTCCATTATTTCACCCTTCTTGCTGGAGGTTCTGTTAGATCCTCACTTGTTACATCTCAAAATTGAATAAAACCCTCCTTTGTGCTGACAACTTCGTTGTGCTCAGCGTTCAAAATATCAAAGGCTGAATGCTAAATGTTCCTAATGCAAAGTGTCAAGAGTGCAGTCTGGGATAATAGAATACATGTCTTGCAAACTTGCACTTTAATATGGCAAACTACTTGGTCAGCAAGCAAATTAATTCATTTATGATTTGATATTATTGCCAGCAGTGGGTCAGCCTGTGCAGGCAGCTCTGTTGAATTTTGCTGCTGCTGCTGCTCAGTGTCTGCTCTGTCTGTAGATGCCTCCAAAAATGAGTGTTTGGGATCAGCTTAGGGGTATAATTCCAGTGATTTCCCTTCTATATATCACTTCACCTTGTTTTTCACTAATATTTTTCCAAATGCATCTCCACTGTTCAAAGGGACCAAACCCCGTTTGCTGTAATTATCTGTTTATCCTTTGGAAATTCCAGTTGTTGTGCTGCGTGAATCGCTTGTGCAGATGTTTAAAACACGAACAGATGAATCCAGTGAAATGTTGTCAGTGGTGTGTTGTCTCCCACAGTTCCACAAAGAAACTTGAACATATTTTCTGGCAGAGCTGCTCATTTTCCCAGGGAGGATATTTGCAATCCTACCTCTGTAGTTTGTGAATATCGAAATGAATGGTAAATATTAACCTCTGAGAGCTAGAATAATGTGAAAAATTACGAAAGTAAATGTTAGCAGAAATATCTGTTACACAGGCAAAGAGAGAGACAGCACTGCAAGGATTTATGTTATTTTTTGAGTCTTGGCTCGTACAGGAAAGTTGTGAATCTTTCCATTGAAAGGAAAGGAAGGCCCAATTTTTCAAAAGCAGCCTTGAAGGTTTGTTTTTCAGAGTTCAGTGACCTGATTGAAAGAACAGCTCTCTGTAAAAATAATTATGGAAGAAGAAAAAAAAAAAAGAAAATACTTGACATACTGTAAAAGTTACAACTGCAAACAGATTTTCATTCTCTAGTACAGAAAAAAATCCCCAACAAAACAACCCAAGCCCAAAGCCAAATGGTGAACAAATTTTATTGCTCTCTTTCTTACAGGAAAGAAGACTTGGTGACCCTTTTGACTGTATCCTCCTTGATTGATACTCCTTGTAGGAAGCACACATCTGTAACTTATTTTTTCATCTCTCAGTGATGTCTCAGAGATGGGTATATTGAGGTCCTGCGTGATGCCAGAACGGGGTCAGATAATCCTTTGCTAAAACAAATACCTGTAAGTGGAATAATTTGGAAGTATTTACAGAAACAGTTTTTTAAACAGACATGCAACAATTGATTTTTTGGAGATGAACTTTGGCTTTTGGGCATGGTGTGCATCTGATTAGGATATTTCACAGACAAACACCTGTTCCATCACTGCTCTGCTTTTAGGTGATTTTCAACAAAAAACTGATGGTGAAATTGGAGTGACAGAAGATATTCTGGTCCCTTCCTTTAGGTGGGATTCTTTCTGCCTTCCTAAAACATGCCAAACCAGCCCCGCTCCTTTACTGCCCCATGGGCACAAAATGCCTCGTCCCTCAGCACTTTTCAAACCTCGAGCTGGCTTAGCTGAGCTGCTGCAGCAAAATAAGTTGGAGATGAACTTGTAGCCCATGAGAGAACGTCATCTCCACCACTGCCTGCTCCTTCTTTACGGGCAGCCTGGTGGTCTTCCTGCCACAGCCATCTCCCTGTCATCCATTTCCTTTGTCCCATCCCAGAAGCAGCATCAGCAGAAATACCCTGGAAGATCACACTGGGCTGGAAGCCAATGCAGATTTATGTCTTTGGGGGGCTTTTTTTTCTCTGTGAGCTGCCTTTGATTTAAAGAGCAGCTTTTTATCACGGCTGAGGTGTTGGTGTAGGGACCAGGGCTTGGCAGAGGGCTCCTGCTGACTGGCCCCTGGCAGGACATTTGGCCCAAACTCTGCTCGTGTGTTGGGTTCCTGCCTGTTTAAAATCCATACGATGCTCTCCTCTCCTCAGAAATTCTCACTGAGGGAGGTTTTGGGTTGGTTTATTTTCTCATGGATGGTGATTCCCAGCTTCTCCTGTGCTCACCTGTTCTGACAGGAGCTGGTGCAGGACGGCAGCTCAGAGTCCCAGTAACGGGGGGGTGGGGATGCCCCCACCTTCAGGGGTGATCAGGACAACCCCTCTAACAACCACGAGTCGACTTGGGGTTCAAATGATTAATACTGGTTTTGTGAGTGCTAATCACATCACCAGCTAATTTGCATCTGGAGAATAATTTCACATTCCACTGGGCTTGGGGCTAAAGTTGTTGCACCTGAGCCAAGCTTAAACCTAACTTTTTCCTGGAGCATTTTACTGAGGCAAATTTGTTCCGGTACCACCAGAAGTGAAAGCACCGAGCAGCAACCAACCTGGAGCAGCTCCTGGCGTTTGTCACCAACGCCTCCACATCTGCAAGTGTCCATCTGTCTGCTGTCCCCAGCCTTGCTGCTGTGCTGTTGCTCTGCCATTAACATTAATCGTGTCTTTGGATGCACGTTCCGTGTTTAATATTAATCACTACGGTTTGTACGCTGACTTTCCCTTTCTGCTCCCGGCTGCGGGGTGCTCGGGGGCCCCGAGCTCGTCCTTCCCTGGCAGCCAGCGAGGCAGAAGGAGGGAAGTGCATTAGGAGCCCCCTGAGGGGGAGGCACAGCACTTAGAGGACAGAGCTGCTCCTTGGGTGTGGTGGCAGGGAAGCGTGGCTCTTTGGGGGGTTTGGGCTGCATTAGGGGCTGTGGTTGTGCTTCCCGTGCTGCCCAGCAGGTCCTTCCTCCCTGTGGAACATCCCAGGGTGGGCTCTTCATTCATCAGGAAGCACAACTTCCCAGGGAAGTGGAGTGGAGAATGGGACCGTGGTGGGAGGTCCTGCTGATCCACCAGGAGTGGGAAACCTTGTCTGATCTGCCACCGGTCCAGAGAGGGGCAGGCTCTGCATGGATCCAGGGGATGGAAAATTCCTGTGTTTTCGTAGGCTCCTGGGCAACATGTCCTGTCAGGGAAAACCCACAAGTTTTCAGGGGCTTCTCTCCTCCTCCACCTCCCCATCCAACCAACCTCCATGCAGAGGGAAAGTCACAGAGTGACTTTAACTCATTTAGTTGTCACTTGACTGAATGACAACTCATTTAGTTGTCAGCACAGACTAACACGAGATGTCAGAGTTGCTCTTCAGACAACAGAGACGTCGGATTTTTGTCTCTTAGATACTTATACCGTGATTAAATCCATGATAAAGTGTTATTCCTGAATATGGTGGGCTGTTGTTCCATTTGGGGTTTTTTTCTCAGGTGTTTGCCAGGTCCTCCTTCCCTTGGGATGCAAAGGACACGTGTGGGGTCTCTGCCCCCACTGCCAGGCAGCTTCAGCCCCCTCTCCCACCCCACAGCCACCAAAGAAGGTGCTGGAAGAGCCAGTGTTGACAGTGACTTCCACAAACCACAGGGAAAAGCCCAGAGTTGAGATGTCTATTAAATACAGTTCAAACAACACTGCACCAGATCCGTTATGAATATTTTAAAATAGGTTCTTAAAATTAGGAATTGCCTGGTGAAGGCAGTCATTAGTGCAGGTTTCATTAGGGTGGCAAGTTATCGAGTTACGAACTAATTTAAATTATATCTATTGAAATATCCTTTTTACATAAAACAAGGGGGCATCGGGCTTGTAAAATAGACTGGGGCTTAAATGTAAGCTAATAAATATCTAATAAGTTCCAGCACGTGTTTAAACTGATCTACCAGACAATATTCTGAACAAATATTGTACCGTGTATCCGCAGCGGCCTCGGACATCCCTGGAAGCAGCTGTGGAGCATTTTATTTGCTTTTTCCAGGTCTTCCCATGCCATGACCCCTCCTGGGTCCTGCTGCTCCTCCCAAAGCACATTTACACACCCAGCCTCTACCTGAGCCCAGCATGTGACTCTGTTTCCCCAACTAATTCATTAACGAGTCCTCCACACGCCTTCGGTGCCTCGTATCCATTATCCTCATTTAATAGTTTAGCCTAAGGATGTCTTTCAATATAAATAATCTTCCACAATGCTTAGATAGCACGGCTGTGCTTCTTTTTATAGCAAATGGAAATGATCTCAAAGCGTTTGACCAGGTTTTGAATCATGGAGCACACAACAGAGCAGGTACAGGACATGCACGATTTTTTTTTTAGGTGGGGGATGTTTCATCCCACCAGTGCTGCATCTCCCACGCAGACAGAAATTCATCCAACATGTGTTCAAGTCATTTTCTCCCTCTGACTTTTAGCTGGCCACGTAGACTTTTAAACCACCCTTTCTGCCTTAAATGTAGTTTTAAATTGCACCTAATATTTGGTAGGTAATTCTTTAAAGCTGTTAGCACCTATTCACAGTGTAAGTAGGGGGATTTTTCTTTTTCATGTGTGCCTTCTGGGATGCTAAAGGATCCAAGACTGGGGATGCAATCTCAATCCAGAACTGATCTCTGCAGTTTCCTGCAAGGGTGAAATGGGAAAAGTAAAATATTACCTTATTAAAAATTGCTCAAAACACATCTTCCTTGTTAAATATGCAGAGCTATTCAAAAATATTACCTTTCTGGGAACAGTAACAATACTCTGATTGCCTGAGTTACTATTTCCAGGACTTGGTTTACTGCTAAGGAAAAAATTAGGACTCCAGGTGAACAAATGAATTCCTGCATTTTCTGAGGATCAAAAATTGAACATCCTGTACTCCGGAGGGGCGAGAGGCTTGTGTCAGTTAATGTGAAGGTAGGAGTCACTTGGATTTGACCACGTAATTAAAAGAAGCAGGGGATAAAGTTAGTAAACACACTGTCTTAGCAGTCAGAAAAGCCCAGGGCTAGAAGAAAATTAAAGCACTATAAAACTGAAGGGTTTGTACTCTCATTAAGATATTCCTGTAAGGAATATCTTAAAATCACCAGCATCAAGGAGGAGAGGCTGAAAGCAACGTTCCTCACGCTGATATAACTTTGGCACTCGTGCTTACAGTATTTACAGTACTACAGACTTCTCCTTCACAAATTAAATTAATTTGGAACCACTTATAGGCAAAGTCCGTCCACGTCTGAATCTCTTCCAGGCTGCTTCTGCAAACTCCATTTTCTAGATATAAATCATCCTACAACTCTCTCAGTGAAATTAATTCCACACACTGTGTCTGCTAATGAGAGTCCACCCAATATTTTGCTATTGCAGACACTCATCAGCTCGCTTTAATTTACAGGAAGCAATCGGCATCTGCCGAGCAGAGAGTGCACAAAAGATGTCTTTAGCATTTATTGCATCTAAATGTTTGCAATGCCTCCTCACCTCTGAAGCAGTCCCACGCAGCAGGTATTTTAGGATTAAGGTTCCTGGAGAACTGTTGCCTTCTTCAGGAATACCCTAGCCCCTAAACCAAATATGTGCTAAATGATTGAAGAATATCTTGTAAATCTTTTACCTCTTCCTGCTGCTAGTTTTCAGTGGATAGTGTTTACTCCATTCCCAACGTGATGGCAAAGTTAAATTTTCATTTTGCTGAAAAAGAGCAAAATACAGCGAAGCCTTTCTGCTTGTTATTTCCTAATGTGGAAGGAGCTGGTTCTCAATCCCATGGATCACAGCTGTCCTGTCAGGGCTCATATACACTGAGTGAAGTATTTGCATCCCCGAGCCTGCTGATAGACTGAGCATGTTTGTCTACAAAGTGCTTTTAAATGAACTAATACATGATTCATGTGGGCTCCATTGAGCAGAACACCAATCTGTCTGGACACACTTTGCTGTAGGCTTGACAATGGGAACATTTCTCTAGGTGAGACAGGTACAACCAGCCCCTGGAAAACAGGGAGCCCGCCGTGCCTGTGGCCTGGCACATCCCAGCCCTGCACGGGGTCACTCCAAGCCCTGGGCTGGAGGTCGTGTTTGGGATATTCCTCCTCCTGTCTCTCTCTGGGTGCTCGTGACACGAGCACTGCACAGGCTGTATCTGCTCAGTCATGCTTGAGCAGGAGAGGAGAGTGCACCACCTTTATTATTTATACAGGGATACAATAAGATTCCTTGCAGTGGAGGAGGGAAAAGAAAAAAATAATTGATCCCAAGTATACTGTTTCCTATTGAACTAAATAGATTTTTAATCGAGTCTCTGTTCCTTTGGGTAATTGACTTAACAGTGCGGGCAAATTAATTTCAGATAAACTATAGCTGGGATTTTCCAAGGAGCACAAGGGTGCTGGGGAGTCAGCTCCAGTGCAGCGAGAGCAGGGCAAATATCTTAATTCCTCTGGCTTTCCAGGCACACTGCAACCCAAATGTTTAGACCCGGAGCTGAATCCAGCAGCTTTTATGCGAGCAAAACTCCCGCTGAAGTCAGTCAGAAAACTGACTCGGAGACAGCAGAAAATGGCTCCAAAAATTCCCAAGTGCTCCTGAGTGTGTTATACACACATAACCTCCTCCCTGCATTTAATAACCTCATCTAAATGTCGCTCTTTGCAGGGCACTGCTGTGCGAGGCTTTCTGTGATATTTGGCACCAGCGCCTCGTTTGGGATCTTATCTGCTCAGGAAAGCCCTTGGAACAATTTTATTTTCCTGTGGACCAAACAGGAAGCCCACTCCAGTGGTGGCAGAGTGGGGAGCAAAATTAGCATCGCTCTGCAGCTTCAAGGCATCCCCTTTCCTCTCTAGTAAAGCTCCTTCTGGAAAGTCTGTTTAAAAAACAAAAAACCAAAAACCAAAAAAACACCCAAAAACCCAAAAAAAACCCCAAAAAACAAACAAACAAAAAATACCCCCAAACAAAACAAAACAAAAATCCAAAAACCCCCCCAAACAAAAAAACCCGAAAAAACAACAACCCAAAAAAAAAAAAAAGCAAACCCTAAAAACAAAAAACAAAAGCCAAAACCAACAACAACAACAAACCAAACTCAAAAACAAACAAACAAAAAAACAAACCCCAAAAAACCCCCAAACCCAAAACCCAGGGAATTTGAAGCATTCTGAATTCTACTAAAGTCACAAACAGCCATGGAAAAATCTCTCTGCCGTGATTTGCAGCTGAGGGGTTCTCAGGGCATTGTTCCTGCTCGGTTTTCCCAAATCCAGAGCCCGGAGAGACAAGGAAAGCTGCATTCCCTTGTCCAGGCTGGCAGCAAAGCAAAGGCCAGAGGAGGAGCCCGAGGGCTGTATTTTCAGCCCTGATGGCTTTTGTCTTCTTAGACAGGCAACTCTAGACATTTTACCTCCCTCCAACGCCAAACCTGTGCAATCCTAAATCTTTTACAGAGAACTCTGTGCCTACAGCAACACACAGAACAAAACTCCTTCCAGTATTCTGTAAGGAAATGAAAAATACACAATTTAAGAATTAGTAGCTGCTTTCCACGGCTGAAAAATTATATTCTGCAGACTGGAAACAATAAAAATACCGCTGTTATTATTAAAGAAAATTTACTGTATGGAAAGGTTGTGTTTTACATATTTTGGTGCCTTAGTCATCTAACTTCAGTAATTAAAGAGAAAATCAACTGAACTATAATTAAAATGAAATTATTCCTCAGTTGCCAGTTGCAACTGTCATGAAATCAAGGAATGCGACAAATCATACTCTGTATTATTTACATGTTCTGAAAGAAAGGATAAATATGTGTCTATGTAACTTTTCTCCCAGATAAATCTTAATAAAAAATATTTGTAGTATTTTTCCTCTCTGCAGCTGTTTGAGAGCTGATGATTTGAGATGATTTGTCATATTTTCTGTTATTCTGTCATATCCTGTTAACCTGGCTGCTTTTATTGGCATATCCTGTGTTACCATCCAAAATTTTATCATTTATTATCAAAATTACCATCCAAAACTCTGGTTGGATGAGGTTTGGCTGCTGGTTGGAATAGGCTGAGATCATGCTGAGCTCTGATGGCACAGTGGTCAGGGAAGCTTGGATTTGTGAAAATAGAAGGGACAAACCTGATATAAGGAAAATGAATTAAAAGAAAATAATATACCATTCTGATCTGAAATGCAGGAAATGCTGTTTTGTGGGGTTTTTTTGTACTCCAAATAAAAACCTTTAATTAGAAGCTTATTAACAATAGCAAATAGTAGATTCACTAAGAGGAATTTTCAAAGTTCATGTAAAAACCTGATACTTTGTCCAGGTTCCTCCAGCAATAAGGATGAAAGTCAGAGCAGATGAGGGAGACTCTTTTTGCTGCTCCCCTTTTCCTTGTTTGGTTATTTGCCTGCCTGGATCACCTGGGATGCAGGAGCCAATCTTCTCAGTAGAGCTTGATGCCAACTCAAATATTTTCCTTTTTCCCCCTTAGAAGTGTATTAATATGATATTTAATAGTTTCTTGAAATTGTCATGTGGAAGGAGGGAGGGGTCATCCATAAAGGCTCTGGACTACTGCAGGGAATTCAGGATATTATGATGAATTCTTAAAATAAATATTAAACACATGATTTAGCTGGTTTTCCTTCCTTTTCTTTGCAAGTAATATGAAATTAAACACTATTTTAAAAGAACTTACCTTTTTCCCCTGTTGCTTAGCGCATTGCCCTCAAAACTTTGAACTTGACTCGGCTGTTAATTATTCTGCAGTGACAGATTCTTATTGGCTCTTCTTACTGGTTTGCTCCATTAATTTCTTTTCCAAAACATGGCACCTGCTGAACAACCCCACTCTCTGTTTCTGACCCCTCTGAAAATGCTGTTCTGGAGGTTGGGCCCACTCCTCCTCCCGCCAAAAGGGGATGCTGGATAAATGTCCAGGATACCTGAGGCTGATGGGAACTGGGCTGGGTCACTGGGAGTAAACTGGGGCTCTGCACGGGTTCCTGACTGGGAATGGAGCTCCTTCCTGCTCCCACTTAACCCCAGTGTTATTCCAGAACAAGCCTGTTGAAATTAGGGGAGTTATCCTGGCTTAACACCAATGTAACTGAGAGCAGAATCTGGCCCCGTGCTCTTGGCATGACTACTTTTTTGGCAGATTTGGCCACTAATGCTCTCAATGGGTTTTGAGCTTACATTTAATGGCATTACATTTATTTTAATATTTTTTAAATAGCTAGTGTAAATTGATTCTACTAAAAAGAAAAAAAAATCCCTTTACCTACTCGTGTTCATTTGTATTTCAAATGGCCCATTACATTTTCACTAACAATCATTAGAGCTGTGTGAGCTTATTGAAGCTTGGGCTTGGACTGAAACTGTAAAAACTGCCAGGTCTGGATTTTTTTAATGCTGCAAATAGCACTAGAAAAGGGATTTTTTTTTTCTTTTTTTTGTTATAATACATGACTAAGTAACCTGAAATATGGTTAAGCTGTGGTGAAGAAATACACCGAGTTATTTTTTAGGTCCTCCACTGGAAAATATGGGCACAGCCTGGATGAACGCTGGTAGTCTGATCAATATATTAATATTAAATCTTCCAGATTTAGACAGAGCCACTGGCTGTAATTTCAGTTCTGAGTCAAAGAAACCTGACAAGAAGTTGGTTCCAAACTTTGAGGAGCTGCGAGCACAGAAAGCAATTCGAGCATGATACAGGAACAGAGCCCTTACAAGGATTTCCACTCACGCCTGGCGTTAATCCCGAACACGGGACTCCAGAAGAGGAACAGGCGCCTCTGATGCCTGTGTCAGCCATTCCTGCTGCGGGGTGGGAACTCCGGGTGGGAATTGGGGGTTTGGGAGAGAAGGCTGGGAAGGAGATGGAGCAGCTTGCCAGAGAAACCCCTGAGCCAGCTCTCACTCTGGACCGCGCCGAGAGCGGCCGCTCTGGTCCGGCGTTGACCCCAGTGGTGGTGCAGGGCAGGGCTGTTTCTGCTCTCAGCATCAGCTGGTGGGACAGTGTCAAAGATCAGGGCAAAGAACAGCGAGGAGCCTCTCTCTGCTTCTCAAAGGAATTTATTCCCCAAGGGGTGCAGTGATGAGAAAGAGGAAGAACAAAGCCTTGTGCAAACTTTTAAACGAGGGAGGTACAAGGGGAAGGTACAATTCTTCAACCAGTCAGGGATACAACAGGGAGGAGATTAGGGATGGGCTCACATGTATAGGAAAGGTAATGGGAGTGGAAAGGGGCACATGGACCAATGGGGCTTTGAAGAACAGGGGAATTCCCGGGAGGAGTTCAGGCGGGGGGTTGGGATAACAAGGACTGACAGGGAACTCTCTAGAACCAGGGGTAGGGATTAGGGAAGACTGACATTATGTAAATGAGGTGATGAGTGGGTCTAGGGGGTGATGGACAACTGGACAAGGGAGGAGAAAACTTAGGGTAAAACCATCCACCCGAGGGGAGGAATAGGAACAAACCATTCAAAAGGATTTAGAAAAATATGCATAAATTAAAAACACACCACCACAGAGCACCAGGTGCTGGACCTGCTGAGCGTGGTGTCCCCATGGCGCTGGCCACGGATGTCATCTGGGGCCTCTCCCCAGGGCTGGGGATGATGCATTGCTCCTTCAATCCTCGGGATACAGGGCTGATTTCCTGGGAAAAGTGCCGACCAGCTGCAGCTCCCCATTGCCCATCTGTCTTAGCAGAGGTTGGGGCATCCCCTGCTCTGCTGACAGGTTCTTGCACACTGCTAATTGTACCTCCTCTAATTGTTGCCATTAATTCAGAGAAGTAAAGAACAGGTATTAATGCAGATACTTAGCCTTGTACCTCCTTCACATCACAACCACGTGGAGCTGGAGTAGAGCCACGCAAGGAAATCTGTGCAGACGTCTGCACTGCTAACCTGAAAACACTCAAAATATTGGTTTGAGATAGCTGAATATGAGGTCGTACAACCAGGGCACAGCTCTACAAGGCTGAACAGCTTAGGCCAGGTGCAAGTGTTGGCCTCTGAACAAGCTCCCTATGAGAAATGTAGTGAGCAAACACTTGGAGATAGAAAGAGTTTTTTGACTTAATTCTGCCAACCCTCACCAGTGCCCCTTTCCAGGACCTCTTCCAGCCTGTTTGCTTCTTTTTTTCCTTGTCTACATGTACGTCTAAAGGATCTCTAATTATCCTTCTGCTCTGCTTTTTGACTTTCCCTCATATGGCACAACACAAAGAGAGCATAGCAATACCAGTAGTTTTTGCCTGTTTTTTTCCCCTCCAAAGAATTGCCTCAATACTCTTTGCATTTAACTCCTCCACATACCCATTTCTGGGCCAGCTCAAGTTGTTTTGAGTTGTGTCACTCCTGTTTTCATTTTCTCTTTGCCAGCCTCCTCCCACGCTGAGCCATTGGCGGGTCCCATCCTTTTACACGACTTCTTCCAGGTCATTGATACTTGGAGTGAAGAGTGCTGTCCTGACATTGATCTTGCTGTGCTCCAGTAGGCACCAAGAACAAACAATATTAGGTTATAGCATTGATTTCATGGATTACAATTTTTTCCCAATCATGTTCTTGTTAAGCACCTTGTAAAATACATCATGTCACATGTTTGTCCCCTCGGTTTCATGGTGAAACAAACCCAGTGCTGACTAATGCCTTCAGACTGGGAAACCTCACCCTCCCCAGTATCTGGGGGTTATCAGCCTTTAATTTAACCTCAGCCATTGGCTTCCAGTGCAGTATTTCAAATTTTCATAATTGTGAGCAACTAGACAAGCTGGCCACTGAAAATGGGTATCACGATCTAACAAAAACCTGATAAAACTTTCAAAGTCACTCTCAGGTGCACTCAGGGGAGGATTATGCAATCCCTGCCATGCAGCAGGAGCATGTCCCTCCAGCTGATGTGCAGGAAGAGCCAGGCAGGTCTGAATGGCTTTTCATGTCCTCACTTCTTTTTTTTTGGATGAATTCCGGACTCCTTTGTCAGGCCCAGAAGTCACTACTGATACTTTTCAAAGTAACAGTGCTGTGGTTTGATGAGAGAGGAGATAATGTGGCCATGAGGCTTAGCATGTATAAACACACACATAATTTCATTAAGTGCTCTTCCTAATTATTTTATATATTAATGCACTGCCGTCACTGCCTGCCAGATAATCTTTCATGTGAAGCACAGAGCTGAAAGGACATCAAAGCAAATTTGGCTGCTTCCTTCAATGTACGGTTTAGGAGGGCCCATTTTCTCAAGGCAGTAGGATCCCCAAATACAAATATAACAAAATAAAAATGGCACCCAAATGTTGATACAAGCGATGTTTGCAAAACAACTGTTTTGAAAAATATACATTTCAAAACATAATGGTTAAATTAGGCAAGAGACTCATGTGTTTACTTGAAAAACTGCTCAGCCTGGTTTTGGTGCCACTTGGCAGAGAAGAGAGACCTAGCACTGCAAAAGTGGTGACAACAATTTTTTCTGCTAAAAATTAAACTTGGCATTCCCAAGAGTGAGGCTTTCTCACTGGAATTTTTCACTGGCCTCAAGTATAACACAGATTTCAACATTTCTGGCTCTTGATAGATTCCACCACCTCCAAATCACAGGGTCTTGACCCCCACCCATGCAGACCAATATACTGAGGTGACCAGAGGCTGTGTGGGCACAAAGATCTGTTTCTATCACCATAGCTGGGTGCAATAATTCTAAACTTTATGTAAATTGGGAGTTCCTGTATGGAAATCAGCAGAACTGGAGTGTGGAGAGACAAAATATGGGCACCTGACTCTGTTCATCCAAGTTTAGGATGTCCTGTGAAAAGCTGAGGCACAGAGCCGTGAAAACAGGACTGATCCTGAAAAGAAAACTGCAGGTGCTTGCAGAGAGAAAGATCTTTGTTATTCTTCCTCAACCTTCCTAATCCTCAGCAAAGTATTTAAAAAAGAAACATTTCAGTGACATGATGGATGGGAACCATTTAAAAGTTTTATCGAGCTTTACTGTAGTGCAAATCTTAAAAATACTATAGAAATTATATTAAGATTTTCAGTAAGGTTCCACGCAGAATTATGAATAAATGTAAAATTGATTTCAGATTGGAAATAGATGCCAGAAAGATTTTGCATATCGGGTAGAGCAATGAAATTACATTTATTGCTGTTTTGTTTTTTTCTTTTTTTTTTAAAAAAAGCACTTCAGCTCAGGTAATAATTGTACAGTCTATTATAATGATCCCAGGAGGTGTCTAACAGTACTGCAATTCTAAGTTTTACACTTTTATTTTTCATTTGAAGAAAAACTTGTCACAATAAAAGTGATACATTAACAGAACATCACTTCCTTTTTTCTTTTATTATGCGTATTTAGATTATTTCCATGAAATTGCTTATCAAATCCCACAGGCCTTTAAAGATAACTGAACAGTTAGCCATTTGTGTTAACTCTGGGATATTGTGCAAGAATTTGTGATGGGACACTGAAAAGATAAAGTGCTCTCTGAGATCCATAATTTCTGGGTTTGGCGTCGAAGGGCTGTTTTCAAAGCTCTGTAAGGACTGAATGATCAGGGCCTTGTGGGGTATTCAAGACAACCAGATTGTCACATCAGGAATCATATTTCCTGAGGGTCAAAAATTCCCATTAGTTTGTCTGTTCCTCCTTATAGGTGTTTGAGTACAGATAAAAATCTGATTCTGAGGTTTTTAAGTACTGTTGGGTTTCAGCAGATGGATCCACCAGAAATATAGCTCCAGTTTTAGGGATATGAGGATTTCATTTCACTCACTACTTAGATTTTACTTCCTTAAAATCATGGAATCATTCAAGATGGAAAACACCTCTAAGACCCTTGAGTCCAACCATTCTCTAGCACTGCCAAGGCCACCACTGACCATGACCTCAAATGCCACCTCCACACAGCCTTTAAAACCCTCCAGGGATGAGGACTCCCCACTGCCCTGGGCAGCCTGTTCAAATGCTTAATAACATCGACACATTGCAAAATTAATCTTTATACACAATATAATTTAGGATATATCTACTACCTTTTCTCCAGTGAAACAGCCAGGTTTTCCTGGTCTTCCAAGCATTTTTTCTGGATAGGTTCATGTTTCTCCCACCACTGGCCCATCACTCAGTTTATGATTTCCTGCTCATGGAGGTCCTCAAACAGCAGTGAGAAGTGTCATGTGCTGGACCTCCAAACAAACCTGAGTGTCCCGTGATTGAGGGCATGGAAAACCATGTGGGTGCTGGATAAATGAATCACAGAATTAATTTGGTTGGAAAGGACCTCCAAGATCATCAGGTCTGATCTTTGTTGATCCCCACCTTGTCACCAGCTCAGAGTGTTGAGTCCTCTGCGTCCTCAGAGTGTTGAAGGCCTCATCCAGGCCTTCCTTGGACACCTCCAGGGATGGGCATTCCAAACCTCCCTGGACAGCCCCTGCCAAGGCCTGACCACCCTTCCCATGAAGAAATTCCTCCTGAGAATTAGAATTAGGCTGAAGCTGGTGTTGCCACCCTTCAGTTGATCTTGCAGCCACTCCTGCTCCCGGGAGGAGCTGAAGGCGAGGGGACGAGGCAGCGGCTGGTGGCAGTCACAGCACATTGGGCAATGTTCAGGGCTGTCAGCGAGCAGGACGTGGTTACAAGCACACATTAAAGATTCAGAGGGAGGGATGGCACCACTCATCTGCTCCCGCAGCCGCGGCACCGACCTCGAGCACGCGTCGCCCCGAGACGCTCTCGCGGCGCTGGGCCGCGCCGCCAGCTGAACTCATGCAGTAAAGAAGAGCGATTGTACATCCTGTATGTAATCACAAAACATATGTTGGGATGGCACACGGAATCTGGGCAACGCTCTGCCCGTGCCGTAAAGACCAGGGAAATTATGAACGGGCTACAGAAGGAAAACAACTTGCCAGATTTTCCCAAACCAAGCAGGAGGTTCCAGCGAGCTGGAACTCCGCGCAGTATATTCTTGAGGGGGTTTTGGAACAGAAACCTGGATATGTCTATAGCATGTTGGCAGTGCTCGTGATATAAAGAGCAGATGTCCTCACCTCCACCCACACGATTATGGCTGCCAGTTTTTCTAATATCTTCTGCCTGATGAACTGTCCAGTTGCAGGAATTTAGGCAGGAAAATATAAATGGTGTTTCTGGATTAGGGATGTTTCACTCGATGTGAACCTCTCAGAACTGGTCAAGGGAAAAAGATAATGCAGACCAGGCCAAAACATGGTTTGTCTTGGCGGGGGGAGGGAAATTTAGATAAATATTTTTAAAATGGAATTTTCTGAAATCTTCCAACTCTTGAAATTTAAGTAGATCAAAGAATAAGAAGAGAAACACCTGCTCAGAGATAGGAGAAAAAGCAGCTTGAAAAGTATTAGGAGTAAAGGGAATTACAGTCCAAGTTGTTTTCCAGATAGCAACAGTAGAACAACAGTAAACAGTGCAGTAAAGACGAGACTGTTGAATAAATATTCTTGTTTTATAATGCAGAAGAAAGTCAATTATTAGAGGATAGTGAACAAACTTTTGAAATGTGAACAAACAAAATGTCCACAACAAATCAGGGCAATGGGAAACAATGCTAATATAACTAATGGTATGGGACACAAGCTACTGATATTAATTCAAGATAAAATGTTGGCTTGGAAACCTGAGTATTCAATTAACGAAGTGCTGATGGGGCCAATCCCATGGCTGGTGATTGGTGTGGTTGGTAATTATCTCTGTGACTGGAATCAGCTCATGGTTATGAAATCAGCCACATACCAAGCCCCAGATTTTCTGGAATCAACACTTCCCATCATTTTGGAGGGTTCTTGGCATTCTGCAGTGTCCTGTGTGCACCCAGAACCTGGAAGAAGGCATAAAATTATGGATGACCAAGGTGCTAATGGACAAGGATGGCAGGCATTGGAGCAAGAACTGAAGGACACCTTTTCCATCAAGGTGGAAGAGGAGCTGCCCCATGGGCATACAGACAGGGTGGTTCTATGGATCTCGTCATTCCACTTCGTTCCTGGGCACACCTGGCTGTTTGGGGAGGACAGAGGCTGCTGTCCTCAAAGGCTGTGCTTCAGGAGAAGAGGTTTCTGAGGGAAAACCAGGCTAATGATTAATGAACATACAGCTTATAGGAAAGGATTCCAGGGTTGGGTTTATTTAGCTTATCAAAGAGAAGGTTAAGGATGGCTTGACCATGGTCTATACACACCCACATGATGAAGTGAACTTTAATAATGGGTACTTTCATCTATCAGACAAAGATATAACAAGGTCAGTGGCTGGAAATAAATTCAGAAGAGTAATTAAGGTACATGTTTTTTAATGTTGAGAGTGATGAACTGACACAAGACCATACTAGGAAGCATAGGGAGTTCTTAATTTTTGAAATTATTTTTGAGAGGTGTGGTTTCGTTAAAAAAAAAAATTAATTCAGATTTCTGGGGGAAGTTGAATGCTGAGCTGGAACTGCCTCATCACAGTCAGCCCTTCTGGCTTTGCAATTTATAAATCTGATAGTGTGAAAAAAGAACACGCTGCCAGTACACCAGCATTCACAGCTCTGACTGGCAAAGCAGGAGCAGCTATTGTTTGTTACCAAAGCATATTTATAAATATGAAATCAGGCTGAACCCTGGCAGACGTGCTGGCAGGAAGCTCAGTGTTTGTTCCCGGGATCTTCCTGGCAGATGTCGTGTCTGGAAGTTTGGGCAGCAAAAATGAACCCTCCCCGCTCTCTGTCTGCCTTCCAGGGCCATGCTGGGGCATGAACCCTTCCTCCCACCTTGTAAAACTCTCAGAATCCTGGGGGGAAAAGGGATTTACAACAGAAAACCTAAAATACCTTTCAGTGCATGAAGCAGATGGGTAGGTGGGTTTTATGTTGTTGATGGCACTGGAAATTGTTGGGGAAGAAGAGTAAACTCACAGCCTTGGTGGATGTGACCCAGAGGGAGACTTCCCTAGTGGGATGTCCCCAGGCATCCCCTGGGAAGGTTGGACAAATCAGAAAAAATAATGGAATTGTTTAAGTTGGGAAATATTTCTGAAATCCTCGAGTCCAAGCTTTAACCTGGCATTGCCAGGAAATGGTGGAAAGAAGAAGGTGGCTGGGATGTCACCTGTCCCAGGTGGGGACTGGAGGTGAAGACCAGAGCATGTCTTGCCTTCTGAGTGAGCTCTCCACAGGCCACTCCAGAGCAGCCCAAATTGCAGCCCTGCATGGCCTCTTTTCAGTGCGTGACATTAGTCTGGTAATTTCCCTTCACTTTATTGGCTTAGCTTAATTAAACTTCAGTTATCACTTTCCTTCCAATTAAAGATTTATTTTTACTACTGGAATAAATAAAATGATGGGGGCACTGGGAGCAAATGGAAATGGCAATGGGGAAGTTCCTTCTCAATTACATTCCTTTGGTTAAATTTTGTGTTGTGGAAAACAAATCAAGCTGGGGGTCGGTTCTGGTTTGCAGCCAGTGGATTTCCAATAAATTAGATCTGATTATATTGTACAAGAAAGAGATGTGGATGGAAAGCTGTAAAAAAGTGAGGCTTCTGTTAAATCAAATAAGTAAGATAATTTGGGAATGAGATTTCTAGAAGCATTACAAGTCTGCAACTTCCAAGTCAAGTTTTTCAAGGCTCTCCAGCTCTCTCACAGCATAAAGCCTTTGTAAATGGCACCAATAAAAATCTTCCAATTTCCATCTATATTTTGATTACCTTACAGTGAGTACAGCATATAATAAACTCCCAGTTCTGTAATGAATTCAAATAAACAAACAACTACCCTGCTCCCCAAGCAGGCCTTCCCTAAACGAAATGGAGAATAATTTGGGGATATAAAGTCTCTTTGTGTTATTTGGAATTGCAGGTTGCATTAGCATCGTTTGGGTTTGCTGGTGCTCTATATGTGATATTGGTTCCTGGTGAATAGCTTAAAACAACAGGCAATTGGTAAATAAAGCAGCACAAGGGCTTTTTTTCCTGTGCAGAGGAAGGAAGTAATTTGCATTTTTATCCTATTAATTTCTTCCCTTTAAAACAGGTAACAAGAAAAAAAAAAAAAAAAAAAAAAGAGTAAAAAAGGAAACAGTTTTCTAGTCAAAATGTTTTTATTGCCCAGTGGAGCTGTGGTAATAAAGAGTAAAAAATGCAGGAGATAATTGTGAGCACTTGCAGCAGTGCCCCTGTGGCGCTCGGCCGGGAGCGCGTCCCGCGGGAGCGCGGTGGGCGCGCACGGGAGAGGAGCTGGAATCTTCTCCTGCACATCCATCCCAGTCCCGAGCAGCCTTCAGAGATTCCCCAGGATTTAAGAGGACAACTCTCATTCCAGGATCGCCTCTTTACCTTGCATTAGGCAGCCAAGGCCTGTAGGGGGAGATTTCTTATTACTCTTTAAAGGAAGGGAAGCGGGAGAAGCCTTGGAACGCTTGTGGATATTATTTCTTGCTGGATTTTTCCCTCCTTTAAAGGTTTTAAATTAGATGAAAAGACCAGATGCTACTGCAATATTAAATCTAAATAGATTTTTTATATATCTAGCACTTTATAAAGATATAATATTAAGTTCTCATCTAAATTAGTAGATATAATTGTTTGGCAGGGAAGGACTTGTGATTTCCAGTCTTTAAGTATATAAGCTGAAGGGAAGGAGACCTGGGACCCCTTTTTGTCCCTGGGTTGGATGGAGCAGCAGCTGGTCCTTGGGTGTTGGGTTCATGGAATTGCACAGGCTGGTGAAATTCCACACCTTGGAGAGAGCAGGGAGGGAGGTGAAGGGCAGGATTTTCCTGGGGAAAAAGGAAAATTCACCCTCATTCCTCACCCAGATGTTTTGGTGAGGTTCCAGGGGGTGCTGGCACTGCACGAATCCCCGAGATCCGAGTCTGACAGAGGCCAGCCAAGAGGATTTGGGGAAGAAAGCAGCAAAATGCAACATTTTGCAGGTTAGTGGGATGGAAGGTGATGGAGGCAGCTGATTTTGTGCTCCTTATGGAGAGGAACAGTGAGTTAATTCTGCTCTTGGGGTCTTACAGGGTCCTCCCCACCCGTGCCCCTGTCCCCAAGGACACAATTCCTGTCTGGATGAGCCAGAGCTGCCAGAGCCTGTGCTCTTCCTTCTGTGTGAAGCTCTGCTTTCATCTGTCACAGAAATACCCCGTGTTCTCCATTTGTGCAGGATAACCTGACAAAGGAGGTGATTTTACAGCGTGTTACAGTCAATCTTATCTTTAAAGTGACACCCAGTTACAGTGATTATTTTTCATTGCAAACCCGAGAAAACACCACAGAGCAGATCACAAGCACTCGGATTTCCTCCCTTGTACCAATAATTTTTATTTTTCCAAACATGGCCCAAAGCCTTGAGTTTTCAGACACTCGTGACAAAGTTCAACTTCACCTGTATGACAATGGAATTAGAAGCCCTGTTTTTACCAGGAATCAGGAGTTAAATCCCAAACAGTTCTTGCACAGAGCTCCAGCCTCTGGTGTTTGTGTAGTGAGGGGGAGAGGCTGGAAAGAAAACAGCATCTCCAAGAAATTTGCAATTTCTTTTTTTTTTAAGCAGTGAGGAGCAGCTTAGTTACACTGTCTCTACTTCATGGAACAAGAAACCAAACACTGTAAGTGGAAAAGCAAACAATTGCTTTGCTCATGAGAACTTTCAAAATAACACCTTTCAAAGCCAGAAATGCTGCTTTTAACCCACCAAGATCCGCAGGCACCGCAAACACCCTGTGCCAGCCCAAACTTCTGAACACAGGAAATCCCAAATTTTTCCACTTGATGGGAAAAAGTATCCAGATCCTTTAAAATGTGACCCTGTGTAATGTAACAGGCTGGTGAATTGTTTAGATCTAAATGATTTACATGTGGGTTTGTGCTGTAAAAGTGCTTAGTGCCTGGTCCTGGATAAACCAGAGAGTTCTGGTGGCACCCCAGTGACACAGGGTGCTGGAAAGCACCAAGTCCCTTGAGGAAAATACTGGGATCCATTTGTTTTTCAGCTGTCAGCACAGGGAAAATGTGTGGGTAAAGCTGGGGAGGCTCACCTGGAGAGGAGAAGGCTCCAGGGAGAGCTCAGAGCCCCTGCCAGGACCTGAAGGGGCTCCAGGAGAGCTGGACAGGGACTGGGGACAAGGCAGGGAGGTACAGGACACAGGGAATGACTTTAAGATGAAAATGGGGAGATTCAGATGGGATTTGGGCAGGAATTGTTCCCTGGCAAGGTGGGCAGGCCCTGGCACAGGGTGCCCAGAGCAGCTGTGGCTGCCCCTGGATCCCTGGCAGTGCCCAAGGCCAGGCTGGACACTGGGGACAGCCTGGGACAGTGGGAGGTGTCCCTGCCATGGCAGGGGTGGGATGGGATCAGCTTTAAGGCCCCTTTCAGCCCAAACCATTCCACGGTTCTGTGACTGATCCTCCATACAGCTGGATTCACTTCCTGTGTTTAGAAAAAAATTCCAGGAGATCTTCTGTCTCCTCCTGGGCACAGCCAGCATTCCTCAGGGCTTTCCCTGCAGGCTCTCATGGAGCTATTAAGGACCTGAATCGACAGCAAGTGCATTCACCAAGTGGCTTCATCACGAGCATTCCGAGCTATTACCAACAATTCTTTAGGCAGGCTCCATCCAGTGGAGTTTGCTGTCAATTAAGGGGCTATTCCTCGGCATCCCAGCATGTCAAATAGCCATTGTCTGAGTTCAATAACCCTCTCTAATTAAGTATTTACTAGATTCCACTATTAAGCCACTATTAAGCATCTTAAAAACCTTTATTTATTATGTATTAATCAATAGTCTTTTCAGAGTATTGGATAAGTAAATGGAGTTATTACAGGTCCTTTTGGTTTAGTAATTTTAGTGCAGCTGAAAAATAAGGAAATTTACTCAAATAAATGAAGGTCATATGAAAAGTCCTGTAAATCCAAGAAACACAGACTAAGAACTAAATCCATGCACCAACAGCCAACGTTAATATTCCAGGTTGTTCCTGCATCCCCACGTTCCCTTCCTCATGGTGACAGAAACAAAGGTGCACCTCTCACTGCTGAGACTCCAAGTGAAGTTGGGGTTCCACTCCCTGCATCAGTTCCCCTCCTCTTCCCCAATTTCTCTTTCAGCCCCGTTCAGATCCAGACAAATAATAATTTCATCTCCACGAACATCACTTTGTTTGCCAATAATTTGATAAAGATTTCCCCACCATGGCAATATGTGAATATGTTTACATAAGGAAACAGCAGCGAATCCAGCAGCCTAATCGGAATCCACAAAGGAACTCTGAAGTGCTTACAATCCTCTGCTCCCTTTTGGATTTCTCCCAATACCTTCACTTAATGATCACAACTCGAAAACGCTCGCATTGAACCAAATGTCTTAGACTAATTATGTGTTAGTATCTGATAACATTTTGCCACAAAAATGTTTGTTTGAATGTATCTTATCAAAGTAATGTTTGTGCCCAGGATTAGCCACTGCTTGGCTAAAGATTTGTGTAATCAGCTTATTTTAAGATTAATTCATGAAAAAAACCCACAAATACCTATTACCACTTAATTTGTATAATAGATATTTACTATATTTTAACAGTGCAATTAAAAATTAATATGGACTGTAAAACCATAAGGTCATGTAAACACTCCACTATTTATTTGGTAGTTCACTTATCTTTTTATCCCAAGATGTGATTATGCAGCCCAGACCTTTCGGGTTTGCAGAGCAGAGAAAGGTCAGCAGTGAGATGAGATGAATATTCCCAACTCCGTCCCGAGCAGACGCGGACAGAGCCGCGCTGCCTCTGCTCATTCATCACTCCCTGGCTGCAGAGGTGGCAGAGCTCCCAGGGCATGGCAGTGGATTGATGGAGCCCAGGGGGTGAGGCGTCCCTGGGGTGGGCAGATAAAGCTACTGACAGTTGGATAAAACTCTTGCCCCTTTCTGTGCTCTGTGAGCACTCAGGGCTTTCCTTTTAACGCGTTTGATCGCGGGGTTTGGCCTTGGCCCTCTTGGCCACTTCAAAGCCTCCATGTGGGTTTTCCTGATGTGCATTTGAGCTTCCCAAAAGTTTCTATCCTGATGAAAAGTATCTTCCTACAAGTTTCTATCCCTCTAACCTTAATTAACACTTGTTTGCCTCGCGTGTTTTGCCTCTGCCCGCCCGTCTCCAGGCTTGCGGTCTGCCCATAAGCCTGTCCTGTGGTGATCTTATCAAAACACATCTTCCCAGTGTCCTTCAAAGGATTTTTGTCAGTTTTTAATTTTCTTTTCTTCTGTTAGAGCTGGGATTAAAGCACGGGAGATGCAGTTTTCTCGTGTTTTGACTCAGTTGCTTATTAATTCTTATCAAAAATATAATCTCACAAGTTGTGAGTTCCAGCCGACAAGGTAGGAAGTGGTTCTCTCTCTAACTCTTTCCATGGTCTTTTAAGCACTAATTGTCCAATAATGAGATGACACTTATATTATTTTTACTTTTAAACCAATAACTAACCACCCATGGCCTGCAATGCAGACCTTGTCACCCAGTTAGAAAAAACCACCCAAACCCATGAAGAAGAAGGTGAAAGAAGAACTTAGCCAGTGCCCTAAATCCTTAATATTGCTTTAGATATATTACTATATACTAAAATCTTAAAGTTTCCAGGGTTCCAACAGATTCTCATCTTGCCAGGGGCAGGAAGATGGGAAGGTCTGAAAGCTCTTTTCACTTCTGTCCCATTCCAACTCTCAAAAATCAATGGAAAATTACCACTGGGACCCTACCACCCCTCAGCATTGATACCCAAACAACTGCACCCTCAGGGTCAACAGAACTAAACTCAAATCTAGGAATAAACACATTCAACAAATTTTAGTGGATTTAGCATTACTGTAGACTAAAAAACCCAAAATATTATTTTTTCTTTTAATATTTCATCAGTCTGAGCTTAAATTTGGATGGCCACAGGACTTTGGAGTTAAAAACAATCTGTAAATGAGTTTCTTTGATTTTGCTAATCTTCAAACAAATTTGTGTTTCCAGATCAAATTTAATAATAATAATAACAAAAAAATCCTCTGTAGAAGGCTCCCAAATATCAAATCCAAGCTGGTTTAAAATAGCAGTTTCTCACCTGAGTTTCTGAACTCAAGAAATTAAGTCCAGGAGAAAAACCTAAGGAATTCTTTCCTGCTGGCTTTATTACCATTTCAGAAGCAGGTCCTAGGTCCTCTACGGGCACAGTCCGTAGCATCATTTAATAATTCAGGCTTGGCTAGCAAAGCATGGATGTGTCATAGCTGAAAGTCCAGTCAAAGACACATCCATATGTTCAAGGTACATCTCGAAGGGAGGATTCCCAGAGTGTTTCCTTTGGAGACCCACAGGTCAGCACAGAGGAGCTGCTGGCTGCCTTGCAGCCCTCAGTGTGCCACTAATAATCCTGGTAATTCCTGACAGGGAAAATTTCCTGGCTCTTGCTAATCAATTGGAAAAAATGTATCCATTTCTGATCAGTCATTGGCATATCAAGACAAACACAAAAGAGGCTGACACCTCTTTCCCAGTAGGTGGGTAAGAAGCAAACTGTTATTTCAGAGGATTTTTTTTTTTAAATATTTGTTTCCAAATAACCATTTCTCTTTATCTTGTTTATCTCTGCTGGTCCAATTCTGACAGCACTCTCAAGTTGTGTGTAGGTTGTGATGCTCAGTGCATCGTTTCCCAGCAGTAAAACACTCCTGTTCTACCAAATTTGACAAAAATCAACACCCTCATGAATGTTTTCCACACCACAGCAAAGAAAACCAGTTCATTGACACTGAATACGGCAAAATAAAATCATAGTTATTGTGGAAAGCTTTGACAGACTATCAGGCAACTTTGAACTGTCTCTACAAATCATTAGATTGCAAAACATTTCTGAGGGAAAAACAAATTAAAAGGTCAAGTCTTTAACACACAAACATGCAAAAACCTCCACAATATTAATTATTTTCAGTGTAATGTAATACTAACCATTGCATATAGTTCTGTAACAGAAGAGGAGGAATTTAATTGTGTCAGTGTGATTGTCCTGGGAATTGGGGAGCCTGCCGTAGGTAGGGAGCTGGATTTCAGCCTGCCAAGGCACTGAAAAGGCATTTCCATTCCTGTGCCATGCCCACCTCCTGCAAGCACCAGAACAAAGAGGTTTTATCTTCTCTTGTGCAAGGAAAAAAAAAAATTGTAAACAGTAAGTTCAGTAAGAAATGCAGGATTAATGTTGGATGGCAAAACTCTAATATTTCCTACCCAATGACTGCTTGGGGATCACAGAATAATTCAGCATCGCTGTTGCTGTCCCCTCTGTGCTCCTCAAAACTGAACTTCAGGACCATTTCAGACCTATGGACACAAGAGGCAAAATTTCGTGGTTCATTCCAGCATCTCTTATGAGATATTTTCATATTCAGCTGGGTTTTATTTTTCTCTCCCCTGTCCTGCAGTGAAAAGAAGTGATCCCAAACTCTGGCAACTTTCTGTTCACTCAGGGATTTTGTTTTCTTGTTTAGTTGAACTCCAGACACCAAAAAAGAAATACTGTTTTGTCATGGATGTTTTCCTCTAGATTTGTGTTATTATAACATAAACTTATAAAAACCATGTAGCAGTTTCAGGTTAATTTGTAGTTATATTTGCTGGCTTATTTCATTGCATTATTAAAACATTTAGTACCGTATGTGTCATTAATATTCCAAAAAGTAATTAGCATATTTAATCAAAAACAATTAGGAGCAAGCATTGCTTCCCTTTTTAAGTGATAAAATATTTATGGCTGGAATAAACAAATGGAAAACCAAAAAGCACTTTGAGGTGTTGATTTCATGCACAGAAAACAAAACAAAAAACCCACCCAAAAGCAAGAAGGAGAAGATGCCTTCCAGCCTCCAGCCAGCCCCTGGTGGGTTTCTGGCTTTTCTTCCTCCCCAGGCTGACAATTATCACATTATCATTTTAAAACAATCAAGTTTTGCTCCAGCTTTCCCATATTTTAGTTAAAGAAGATAAGACAGGTAGGAGAAAAAAGGTGGGAATCCCACCTTGGAGCCAGCTTTGTGCAGATCTTTCCTGTGAGACAACAAATGGTGGATATTGGTTTGGTTGGGCCTCATAGCAGAGATAGAGATGGGAAAGCTGAAAATGTGGTGGATCCAGGTCAAGAAATTCCTCATGTTGTGTGGAATGGAGGGCAAGGAACATGAGGAAATACAAAAGAGCTCCCTGTCTTTCTGCTGGGCTTGTAGAGAGCTCTCTTGAAAGAAGCCATGTAACAGTATAATAATATTCAACAGTTGTCAATGTTTGACCAGAACTCCGAAATAAGATTAATTAGTGGGTTTTAAGACCTCGAGGCCATTTCCTCTCACTTTTCCCTTTCCAAACTGCATCCTTCAATCAGCTCTGTTGACACACCACAGGGAACATCCCACCTATGAACTTTTCCAGCCACAGCACATCCCAAGTGCATGATGTTGTTTCCACAGCCATTGGTGCTCACTGCACAAATATTTTCAGATTAATTTTAAAATTCATGAGCAGGACAAGCCCTTCTCCAAGTGCTCAGTAAGTGGTTTTGTTCTGAGGCATTGAGATATAGACTATGGAATGGTTTGGGTTGGAAGGGACCTAGAAGACCACGCAGTTCCAACCTCATTCCGTGGGCAGGGACAACTTCCACTATCCCAGGGTGCTCCAAGCCCTGTCCAACCTGGCACTGGACACTTCCAGGGATGAGGTAGCCCCTGCTTCTCTGGACAATTTGTGCTAGGCCCTCCCCACCCTCACAGGGAAGGATTTTTTTTCTAATATCTCCTTTAAACCCACTTTCTTTCAACAGGAACTTCATGTGGAATTTGCTGGTTGTTCTGTTCTTTTATACTAAAGAAGATAAAGCTCAACAACAAGACACAAATCCTCATTCTCTGCTTTGTAGAGGAATAGGTTGTTTGCAATGGTTTGAAAACAACCCCAAAGCCCGGCCTGGCCAGGGTGGATGGGGATGGAATGAGCTGGAACAGCACAGGTTTATAAATAGGCTGCGCTTCTCATCCTGAAACATTGCTCCACTTTGCCTGTTGTGCTGCAAATTAGCCAGTTCCTCTTTAAACAGAGTCAAAAGAAACAAAATACATATGTAACACGGCTGCCTGGAACACGTGAGGGGAGGGAAAAAAAACAACAACTTATGAAATGCGGAAAACATTTGTTCAAGTCTCCAAGGAAAATGAAGTCAAACCAAACAAGCATATAATATAGATGTACGCCTCATGGGCAAAGTTACCTCTAAGCCCATATGTTTTAACAAATTAAGAGGTAAATAATTTGCTGAAGGTACAGTTCAGCCACGTCAGAACACCTCTGGAAATGAGATATCTCTGCCTTTCAAGTGGTGCTTCTCATCAAAAGGTTTATTTCTCTACTTTTTAGAATAGCACACCTTGTTTTGTCTCAAGACTGTAAGTAACTATTAACCCTTCAGGGCCTCTGCAAATGATGTGGTCATTTGAAGTCGAGGCTGCTTTGCTGCTCTCGTGTCTGCAAGCAGCTGAGAGAGATTGATAAAATTCAGGTTTTTCAATAGGGGAAAGCCACGAGGGACTTCCCTGGGAATGAAAAGAGACACAGAAAGGTTACTACATGTATCCTAGAGTCTGGTACATAATTCCACTGTTAAAACTTTAATTTATGAAAAAAATGCTGGTGCGGTCCCCAAATGGTTAAATTCCACTCGAACTTTTCATTTTAGTTAGTCATGAATATATCTAACATACAGAGGCCATCAGCATCTCGCCACTAGAGACTATAAAGTCTACTTACATAGGGTTCCTGGGATTTTTCATGTTCTTATGGAAAATATCTCTGAAATCCCCGAGCTGAAAATTTTGATCTCATTTGTGGATGTGAGTGATGCTGAGAAAGGGTTGAAGAGTGAAGAGAACACTTTTCTCGCATAATTTCATTTGTCAGGAGAATCTTGCCGCTGACATTGGAAGAGTGATTTAATTGATTTTAATCATACACCTGAGATTGGGAAATTGAGCCCTCTGTCCTGAAAAATAATTCTAGGCTTGCCTGAGAATGTCTAATTTGCAGCTAATAGTTTTTTTTCTTGAAGTTTTGTTATGAAGTTTAGAAAATACAGATCAAAGGCTGGCACGCAGAACTGCTTAGCGCAGCCGGAGACGCCGAATCGGGGCCGCGGAGTTTTGGTCTTTCAGGGGTATTAACGGGCACATCTGCCTGGTTTTGGACAGGCTGCAGAACAAAAGCTCTGACTAAAGAGCACAATTTGCCTTCAGACAAGAGAGACTTTTATATGCTGAGTACAACCTGGAAGGCTCGGAGTGGTACTTCACTCCTGGTCACGTTTAATCCTTGATTTTCTCTTGTCATCGAGTACAGTGTTTATAAATTGTTCATATATGCCAAGGAAAGGCTGGTTGTGTGCCCCTGCAATGATTTATTCTAAATAAATAATTCCTTTTTATTTCTCAGTTCAAAATAAACAGTGTTATTCAATTACAAATAATAATACTGAACACAACAATGAAGCCGAATAACTTTTGGATCATGAAGAACAACTATGCCTTATTCACAATGTATTTTTTTTTCACAGTGAGATCTCCATGATCTTTATTACCTCCATCAGCTGTTATTCAGAGGGGATTACAGGCAGCAAGAAGTTTCACTTTCCCCAATGCTTCGACACTGAGGAAATAATTATACTACAATACTTACATTCTTCCACACAAGAGAAGTTGTTTGGGATGCAAAACTCAATATTTCTTTTTCTGTAACAATTCTGAAAATTTCCATATTGGATATGTACTCAGAGAATTTTATATTCCAAAACTGCACTGACAATGCTGGTAAATAACCACTCATTTTTTTAAATGTTCCCTCTTGTATGAAAACTAGAAAAAAAATCAATTGCATGGCCACTTCAAGGAGATGGGAACCTGCAGGAGAAACTGGAATAAGAAGTTTGGGTGCAGAGATGGGTTTAATTTAAAATGTTTCAGGGCTGAGCCAATGCAACACCACTTCTCAGTTTGGAACTAAGGACTCAGACATCTTTTGTTTTAATTGGTTGTTGTTTTCATAAGATATCTATAAGCTGAAATCTCCTTTTTCTGCTGAGGAATCAAAATTATTGAGGCCAGGTTTGGAACTTGTGATTGGAATGACTGGCTTTTATTTTCTGGATGTAGTGATATCTTGTGAAAACTCCAAAACATTGAGAATTTGCCATCTTGATTTTTGGCAGCAAAGTCTCTCCTGAAGGAGACACCATAAGGAGTTGATAAGCTTGTGATTTGTGTTATTTCTGGAATGGCAAAAATATTTATAGTGAGGGCCCTGCACAAAGAGAAGTATCAGCTTCTGGAGAGGCAGGAACAGTTCACATTTTGGCACAGCTGCCAAAGCACAGAGATTCCCTTTCTGCCCATATCAGTGAGGATTTAGGGTGTCTCTGTCAGCTTGGATAAATTTGCACTGGTCCTGATGATGCACCTCTAACAGAGGTTCTCCTCTGCAGAAGATTCAGGCTCCCCTGTAGAAGATTCCTTGCTTTTCCAAGTGCCTGGAAACAAGGATTAAGTCACCAAAACAACTGTTTGATGGAGCAGAAATTTCCACGCTGGGGCAAAAGGGAGCAAAATTGAACCCATCATGGGCAAAACAGGGCCTTGTGTGCTCTGGCTGGGAACAGATCCATGAAATTCAGCACGAGTGGGGAAACGTGTCCTGGCTGAAAAAGCACTCTGGGTATGATTTACCAAGAGAAATGGCTCTGGAGGAGCTGTGAATCTAAGTGACCAGCCCAGCACACCAGTTCCATCCTTGTCTTCTGTTTCCAGTGGGATACAAGCCATTATTTTGCTGTCCTGACAAATTCAGTGTGGGAGAGCACAGAGTGATGAGGACCAGCCAATGTCCAGCTCGTGAGCTATTTTAAACATGTGCAGCCCATGAATATTTGCAGCCAGGGGATATATTTATCCAGGAGACCTCAAATGCTTGTTTAATAATTAGTTAATGTTTGTAAAGCAGTTTGATGGTGAGCAGAGCCGTGCAAGGGTTATTATTTTATAAAATGCTATGGCTTGTTGTACTCCTCGGGCTGTAGCAACCACAACAATCTCAATGCTGCCTGTTAATTTTCCTGAGTCTTTTATCATTGCCCTCCATTGGTGATTAAGTGTCGTTTGTCTTATAATTTTAATGTTATCTTTAACACACATAATAAAGTTTACATAATTATAGCCTATTAATATAATTTGCATGCATGTTACTGGCAAGGCACAGGAAATGTTTCATCACCCAGCGTGTAATTTGGCTTATTTAACCATTTCCTTTTAATTTTCATCAATAGATCAGCGTGCCTCCTAAATGGAGATAAGCTCAATAAATTCACTTTTCAAGATCCTTATCTGTATTAAGTCTCTAAAGGTCTCGGTAGCAGGACTATGAAGTGCTGAAGGGGGAACGTTTCTGAATGTCTGCTACGGGAAGTTTTAAAAATTCACATTTTCTTCAGACGAGCATGGGTCTTCCTAATGAAACCTGGGAACGAGGTGCTCTCACGGAAGCTTTGAAAGTGTGTGTGCACTGTACTTCATAGCTGAGCTGTAACAAGACTTTAAATGAGTAAACAGTGTTTAGATTGAACATGAAAAGAGTCGGCATGAAAAGACAGGTTCAAAATATTACATGATGCTTTGCAAAAGTGTAAATGTGCCTGCCTTTATTTTTTTTTTCCCCTCTTGGTAAATGGCAAACGTTTACAACCCAACTAAAACAGTACCAAGAGAAATCCTGTGTTTGCTCTTTGGAAGATATTCAATAAATTATAGTGAGCTGCAAATGTCACTGGATTGGGAACTGTAAGAGCTTTACCTTTAAGTCTTTAAGTAAAGACTTGCAGCTGGTGCAGTGGCTGGGTAATCCCTAATGATAAGCTGCTTTTAATGTGGGGGTGAGGCAGTTTTCACACAGATATTACTGCATTAACCTTACTCTAGGTACAGTGCAGGTGTGCACGATATTGTGCTTTGCAGCCTTCCCTACTTTATTCTCCCCGAGTATCCGAAGCCTGCTTTAACAGATCCTCTTATACCATGGTGAAAAGATTGCAGTTCAAGCCTATTATCAACAAAAACCTGCCAAAAGGGCTGCATTGTCAGACTTTATGATGGTACTAACTATTCTGTTGTTCTCTGGAGACCAAACTTAGACCATTAAATTCACTTCATTTGTGATTTCAGTGACCTGGGCTGCAGACATCGGGCTTTTGATGTAAAATGCTAGTACAGGAATCAATGGTACCATCTAGCTCCCCTTAAAGTATATCATAAAAGCATAATGGTCCTCTTCTAAACAAAAGGTGACACTACTCTTGTATAATACAATTATATGGGGATGATGTTTTCAGCAGAGTTTATTTGATATTATGATGTGCAAAGACTTTCCACATTGAAATAAACTGCGTAGCTGAGTTCACTCCATTATTTTCAATAGACTGACTCCATTGTCTGCACTGGAATATAGATAATTTTCATACAGTGGGGAGCTATTTTCATATCCTCTCCATGAAATAGATGAGATTATAAACAGGCTGGGATTACTCAAAAACCAACACAAGCCATGTCTACAGACCCATTTAAGACAAAGGCTGCCTCCGGAATGGTCTCCTTTGATCGGGAGGCTCCCAGGACTTGCTCCGTTTATTTGACAGATGACAGCTATTTATAGCAAATGTGTGGCATTTTTGAAAATTAAAATTTTACTGGTGGAATTTAAGGGTTATTTTCCACTCCAGGGACTAACATTTCTGTGAAAAATGGTCTTCTTTTTTTTTTAAACAGACACCATCTTCAGTGTTAAACCTATTTGTAAACAAACGCATTGCGATAGCTCATTGTCAAACACTGAACAGGTTTATAATTAATGAAATTGCTGAAACAAAATAAATGGAGAATTAATACAGCTGCCAGCATGTTTGTGTTGTTGCACAAGTGAGGAGACACTGCTGCCATCTCAGACTCGACGCTGGGAGCTTTTTGCAGCCCACCAGGGGTGAAAATGAAGCCAAAACCAATGCAAACTGTTGTGTTTGCATTTGCCAGAGGGTCACAACTAAACCTGAAGAGCAAATGTCAAAATTATCCAAAAAATCAGAGATCTGGGTGTTCTCCCCCAACTTCCTTTTGAACTAATTTCCCATTTTTAGTGTGGAGGGACATTGCAGGGGCCAGCTCTGATGTGGGGTGAGGGTGAGGAGGTGCCGATCACGTCTTTTGTGCCCTTTGCAGGAATTGATGTCAAAGGGTTACAAGGAGGGTTATGGATGATGCCAAGCTCAAGACATATCACAAAAATCCAGCATCCTGGAAAGGGGGCTGGAGTGGGAAGAGGGGAGGTGTGTGTTGAAGGCACAGCAGTTCTGGGGTCCTGTTGGCATCACATTGCTTGGTGTGATCACCTGCTGGGGAGAAGTGGTTTCCTTCCTGCCATGCTGTGGCTTTGGCCTGGGGTCTTGCCCAAAGCTCTGGCATGTTTTTGTATTTTTACAAAGCAATAATAACAGAAATATATGTTTTAAACTTGTTTGAGAGGTCGTCAGTGCTGACTTGCTTGGTCTGCCAGTCTTGCTCCCCATAGTGACCCAAAGGTTGGGCACATTCCACCATCAGGGATGAGGGTTATGCTCCTTTGGTGTGTTTTTAATTCTCTTTTGTTCTTGATTTCTGACATAAACACCAACACCACCTTCTGCTCAAAGGAGGCTCAATCTTGCGCTGGAATAAAAAGTTTCTCCTTACACCAGTCAACATTTTTGGCCTTTCTAATTCTAAAACTCCAAGCCTTCCCCCTCCTTTTCCCCTTGCAGAGCTTTGTTTGTCACCTCAAGCCCAGTAAGTCATTAATGGGAGATTTGGCACAGGGCAGGAGTGTTTGCTTGACCGAGGGGAAGGGTGTCCCCAAGCTGTGGAGCTTTTGGGTGGGTTAAAGACAGAAGAGATGAGAACAAACCAAGAGCAACCTCACCCTAATTGTGTCACTCCATTATCCAGGCCCTTGCCTGCTGCTGGCGTTGGCTCACGCTGAGCTCAGAGGACAGGGATGTGGGGAAGCAAATAGGTCATTCCACAGGGTGCTAATGCTGCAGCCAAAGCCAAAGCCCAGCAGCCCCAGTGTGACCATCAGCACAGGTTTCCTTATGAATGGTTTTAATTAATTCTAATCAGGGAGACCGGGAACCCAAAGGGCGCCTTGCTCCTTCCCCCATTGGGTGCTTGCTGTTGCTTTTTTAATGTCTACTCTTGATGAACTCAAGTCTTGCAGCTGGACAAATGTTCTTAATTAAGCTGAAGCAGAAGCAGATTTTCCATGGATATCAGGAGTTCCCTCAAACATGACATTTGAAGGACACTAAGCTGCAAAAAGTAATTTCTCCTGTCGTCCAGTGCTTGATGCTGTACACATTTGCCATTTTTTAAAATTGTAATTCTGGGCCTGCCATCCTTGTGCTTCCTAGGATTTGTCCAAAATAATCTGAAAGTTATTAAAAAATGTAAATAAAGAGTGGTTACCACTCTCATTTTTTTAATGGTCACCCAATGAGAGAAAGAAGTAGGAAAATTTTCAGCACAAAAGATTTTGTGTTTTTAAATGGAGAGCATAAATCAAACAAAAAATCCTAAACTTGAATTTCTTTGCATTTGATATTTCTTTTTAATTCAGTCAGAAGCTTTGTAGAGCCTGATACCAAAAGTTTATCACGTCTCAGAGATATATATACTGACTCGACTTGAGGTTTTTTTCCTTTGTTTTATGCACCAATTTATTTTGTGAAAGAGAAAGAATTTGTCCAAATAATTTTAATAAGAAATATCTGTTAAGTTAATGGCGAGGGGGTTACACCTTGCATCACTAATTTGGGATTAAATAAACTGATCTAAAATCCTGCAGAACCTCAAAAACACAAATTTAAGCATCCTGTGTCCTTAAAGGCAAAGATTTATTTTTCAGTGTGGTTAAACAGGAGATTTAGGCACTTGCTGGAGACCACTTGGACACTACAGGAGCTCATGGCTCCCTCCTCCTCCATCCCTGGACCAGGACACCAGGGAGCTCCAGGCTCCATCCCTGTCCCTTCCACAGACCTTGCCCATGGAACACAGGGACACCTGGATACCTGTTGAGACAAAAATCAGGTGCTGCGAGCTGAGCCTGGTGACAGAAATCGCTCTGAATTGCTCTCGGTTTGAACACCCGTGTTCATTCTTTAGGGAAAGTTGATGCTTTAGGCAGAGCTTTTCTACAAGCTTTTGCACCACACGTGTATGCATTATAGCTCCAAATTGCCTCCAAGCTGACAGTCTTTCGGGTGCATTAACTACTTTACTACCAAAGGGGCAGCAGGATTAATACATATATTTTTAAACCGCCGAAGCGAAATGTTTCACCTCGGTCTCATGTACAAATCTTTGCCTTGGTGTTCAAACCTGCAAACGAGCCCATCAGCAACAGCTCAAGTCCATCAAAACCCCTCAGTGCCTTGATTGATAAATAGGGCGTGTTTACACTGTGGCTCCTGTGCCTTCTTTTCTGTCAGTGCTAATTTATCTGAAAGTCTTAACCTGCACCTTCGAAATTCAGGAGTATTTCATAACGAGGGCTGAGGAAATGAATCACCGCCTGCAAATAATGCTCAAAGAAGTGGGTAAAGTCTTTCACCACAGGGGTGGCTGTGGCACACAGACAGACAGACAGACACATCAGCCTCCCAGAAATCCAGAGAATCCAAGTGTTTTAAGTGTTGCTGTGTGTAATTCTTCCAGAAAAAGGCAAGGAGCATTAAAGCTGGAATATTGAAAGCCTGCGCCGTAGACAGAGAGAGGTGGCGTGGGGGGAAGAAGGAGCAGAACACGCATCTATCCTGGATATATTTATATTATTGGGCTGAGATTATTATTATTATTATCTTTACTGCAGGCTTCCCCTCTGTTTGCAGGTGAGGTGGGTTTTGTGCCCAGCCCTTCCCCAGGCGCGCGCGGACCCCGGCGCTACGCGGGGCTCTATTAAAGCCGCCGTTCAAGAGTTTGGCGATATTCAGACAATATTGAAACATTCCCAAATGAACTTTGCAGGGAGACATTTTCATTCGCTGCCTCCCTCCTCATGCATATTAACAAATGGTATGCAAGGCCTCATTTAATTCACTGATTTTACATTCGGATCACTTTCTCTTTTACAGCTATTTTTACCGGGCTTCATTAATCTTTGTTGAATACAATGGCATACATCTTTAATGCGGCCGCTGTCAAGTCATATTTCAGTAAGAGCTGCAAACTGAATGACAGCAAGCAATATTAATAAATTTAACATAGACTATATCAATTTTTAACAGAATGAATGTGGAAAGCTAAATGTATTATTTTTCGTTTAAATCACAGGGTTTATCACCGGTTAAGTAGCAGCGATTTCAGGAAACTTGTGACGTGCCGTACAAATAGATTTACATCTCATTAATAAGTAAATTAGGCAAATGCCTTTCAAGTTCAGACAAGTACATAAGTGTAATCTCCATATTAAAGGAGTAGTCTTTGATAAACCACTGAGGAATTGCAGCAGCCAACTATGTGACATGTTGCCAGTGCCTGAACTCTTCCACATTCCCACCTTTAATTACACTGGTTCATTACTAAAGAGATAAGTGTCTCTCCAGTTAAGATTCTATAAATGAGCAGCATGCGGGATCCTCCCAAATCATTTTTGCAGAAACCATGAAAAGGTGGTAACAGTTATGAAAAAACGAATTATCACCTGCTCTCTTTCTTCCTTCCCTGTAATAACATTAAAATATTAAGATGAATTCCTTTTAAATCTCGGGAAGAAATTGTCCATTAAGAGATGCTACTTTGTTTAAGAAAGAAAGAAGCGTTAAAAAAAAAAAAAAGAAAAAGGAGGGAAAAAAAAGAAAAGAGAAAACTCTTCTGATTTTTTTTTTTAATTTCCCTTCATAAATCCCAACAGAGATAATTTGCTGTAAAATTTAAACCCAGTGAGAACTTGTCTGTCTGTGTTAAATAAAAAAGTTACGGTTGGTAGGAGACATGTTTTTGCAGTAGCTTTAGCGATTATAGGAAATTACATGCAAAGCCAGAGTTCTGATCCTAAGTTAATTTATAATTGGAAAAAACTTATTAATTAGCTATGTCATTCTAATTAAGAATTAGAGGAGTGTGCATTAGAAAGTCAGTCAATATCCAGCTGACAGAATTAAAAAAACCCCACAGAAGTCTGCAAGCTCCATAGCTCTGTCCACCGTCTCCCTTGTCATCTTTTTAAGGATTTTTCTGAATGTCTAACAGAAATTAGCTCAGTAAATACAGATATCAAAGGAAATAAATTGGGAATTTTGTCGGCCTGGATAGGAAACCCCTGAACTGAGCTGGCAGGTGTAGTCCACAGGGCACATTTTGGGCCTTTCTGGGTGATTCTGAAATGCAGCTCGTGCTCGGAGGGCTCCGTCCTCCTGCAGCCAGAGGAAGAAGCAGCTGCATCCCTGCAGTGTTACCCACAGTCCCTGCATCCCTGCAGCTCTATCCAGGAATTCCTGCATCCCTGCAGAGGTCCCCAGCAATTCCTGCATCCCTGTAACTCTACCCAGCAACATCTGCATCCCTGCAGTGTTACCCACAGTCCCTGCATCCCTGCAGCTCTATCCAGGAATTCCTGCATCCCTGCAGTGTTACCCACAGTCCTGCATCCCTGCAGTGTTACCCACAGTCCTGCATCCCTGCAGCTCCATCCAGCAGTCCCTGCATCCCTGCAGTGGTACCCACAGTCCTGCATCCCTGCAGTGGTACCCACAGTCCTGCATCCCTGCAGCTCCATCCAGCAGTCCCTGCATCCCTGCAGTGGTACCCACAGTCCTGCATCCCTGCAGCTCCATCCAGCAGTCCCTGCATCCCTGCAGTGGTACCCACAGTCCTGCATCCCTGCAGCTCCATCCAGCAGTCCCTGCATCCCTGCAGTGGTACCCACAGTCCTGCATCCCTGCAGCTCCATCCAGCAGTCCCTGCATCCCTGCAGTGGTACCCACCAGCACACCCTTGCCAGCACCCAGGCAATCACTTTTCCTACAAAAAACACCCAAAATATTCATGGACAAAAACAAAGGAGCCGACTGCGGCCCTGCCATTGTCGCATGGGGAAGAACTTCAAATTTTGCCAATGTATTTATGTATAAACAGCGTGCAGGGATGTGTACATTTGCCTACATAGATATATTTATTTCCCATCCCACCAGCGTCAGTCCTCTTGGTACATTCCCCCTTTAGGCCCTTTTTCTGAGATTATTATAATTCATTCTTTAAGAAACACCCCATGTGTAAATATTTTTTTGTTAATGTTTTCTCTCTCCAGTGTGCTGGAATTTTAAAGAGCACTTTAATATGAAATTAAATAGAAAGTTTTGGGCTTTTTGTGATTAAAATAATATGCACGTTACTGATACAAGCTTCAGTAGGTTGAAAA
Organism: Prinia subflava; assembly: GCF_021018805.1. NCBI lineage: Eukaryota > Metazoa > Chordata > Aves > Passeriformes > Cisticolidae > Prinia > Prinia subflava. The sequence continues at coordinate 1,816,171 of NC_086255.1, read as the reverse complement.
CCTACTTTTATTTAGGCAAATATTGAAAGAGAGAAAACCAGACTTCACAAAATGTGAGACACAGCCTGGATGAAAACAAAACCAGATCTTTGCATTCAGAATTGGCAAAGCTGGAAATACAAAAGGAGAAGTAAAACTATAAAAGTTAATGTCTCAGATAATTGCACCCTCCAAAAAGAAAATAAATAAATAAAAATTTTAAAATAATCTGGTTTGAGCCTTTGACTTTGCTATGAATTCTTCTCCATCTTTTGATTTAAATGAAAGGGGAAAAAAAGATGGAGTACTCAGTGATGGAGTTCAGTTTACTTATTTGAATACCAAAAGATGACCCACTCCTAATGAAATAAAAAATCTTTTGCATTAGCAAATTTCTCTTCTGTATTTGTTTTGCTAGCACAACACAATATTCACTTAATATGCTACCAGTATCTTATCAAGTTAATGATCTGTTGTATGTATAGAGTAAGCTAGTTACTCATTTTAAATTAGATATGAAAGCATTACGGTATGGAAATTGGAATACTTTGGGTTTTTATGAAATTATAGGACTTTCATGCTTTAGCAGTCTGTAGACAGCCTTAGTAGGACAGCAAGAGTTGGCTTTGTTAATGTGACATTAGACAGAGATGCTGCTTAGCCTGATTTAATGCATCTCAAAATCCAGTTTTGTAGAGCTTCACTCCATTTTTGGGTCCTCAAGATCAAAAGTGTAAAAGTTGCTGTATGAAACATAACCAAGAAGCTGGATTTGGGGGAAAATGATGCGATTTAGATGAGCCACCTCCTGCAGCCATCACGGAGTGTCCACGTGACTGATGCCAACTCCTCGTGACATCCTACCCTGAGGTGAGTGAGATACATTCAGGGAAAAATGGGAAAAGACAAATATGAGTAGAGTTTAAATATGGATTGAGTCAAACCCTACAGTCATGGAACACCCTGTGCCAGAACTCCAGCTTGTGCTGGTCCCTGCTGCAGATCTTCCCAGAGCATCCCACCCATGCATGCCACACTCTGCCTCCTAATTTGTGGCAGCCTAGAGGCTAAAGAGGAGCTATCGTGGCTTTAGCCATAGCAGATGGATGCAGGGAATATGGGCCCACACTGCTCAGAAGAATTCTCCTTTGTGCCGTTTGTTTGCTTTCTCCTCCTCCAAAGGAGAGCAGGATATTCAGGTTTGGGAGGTGTTCAGAGCACGGCTGTGCCCACGGAGCATCAGCTTCATGAACTGCCAGGAACCTGAGGAGTGAAACTGCCTCTGGCATCCTCAGGACCTCACCTGTTCCCAGGGAGGTTTTGTGTGTACAGGTACTGACTTTCTCATGAGCTGGGCTGGAGAGGTGCACGTCCTTGGTGCTTTGCTGGGTGATTTGTCAAAGTGAGTTAAAACAGCTTTGGGTCCACACCAGGCAAAAGCAGCAAAGCCTCAGGACCCTGGTCTCTCTGCATTTCTCCAGATCACTTAATGAGACAAACAGTACCTTTACATCCCAAATCCAGTCCAAATCAATATTGTCTTAGCTGATTCATGTTATTACCACCTACTTTTTACTTGTGGTGCCAGACTCATCTGATTTTCCTTTTGTTTCTCCTTTACTGTGACCCCACATCCCTGGAAATTGCCTTCCTGGAAAACCCCACTCCTCTGGGCAAGGCTTTAAGCCCTTTTGCTTACTCCAGCTGAGAATTTGGGGTTTCATTTCCCACAGAATTTTTGTTCATGCCAGGGGTGCGGGCAGAAGGGGTGGTTGGGGAAATGTCAAGGCCAAGATGTGCAATGGCCTGAGCCCCATGGGAATGGTTTTCACCTCCTTTTGGAGCCCTCCAGAGGGCTGAAGTGCCACCCACGACAGCTCTGCAGTGACAGGGGCATGGTTTGGGTCTCCCCACTGTTTTCCTGTGTGAGTAAGGGGGAGCCACTGCCTGGCATCACCCTCCGGGGATGTGGAGAGACAATGCTGGTCCAGGCAGAGGGAAAGGTCTGTGAACGATCGTGTTTGCAATCATCTCAGGGAAAAAAATCCCCCTCATCTCCTTTTTCATCATTTACAGATGCTTTATTCACGGTTCCAAAAGACTGGCTGGGGATTACTCCATCTTCTCTTCAGCCGGGCTGAAGTTTAGATGTGCAGCTATTTGAGGGATGAAAAAAAGGTAAAAGCACCTTTTTTGGTTGTTTATTTTATTTTATTTTTTTAATCACTCCCCAAGAACTGGTGTGAGTTTCTTTGCTTGTTGAAGTTTTCTTATTAAAATGTTACTGTAAAGGGAGGTCTGGGGTGTGTTGCAATGAACACCCCACGTTACCTCCTGGGCTGCAGCCCCAGCCTGCTTCGACTGTTCCTCAATGATCACTGGGAATGGGAATCACCACCCTAAATTAATTACCCCTGTTCATTACACAGCTGAATAGGACCGGCCCCAATCAATAGCATTAATGAAATGTCATTTATTTAACACCCAGCCCTCGAGGGAAGCGCGTTGGGAATGCTGGGGCAGGGTCCTGCTGTTTGGGGCACACCAAGGCTCACAAGGCTCTGTGTGGGTGATGCTGGAGTCACGGCTGGGATGGTGGGGACAGGAGGAGCATCCCTGGAAAAACAAAGCATTCCTGGCTGGACAGAGCAGCCCTGGGCAGGTCGAGTGCTCCTGGCTGGACAGAGCACGGCTGGGTGGACACAGAACCACCGGGTGGACAGAGCATCACTGCAAGATGATGCTGCAAAAGAGGAAACTTTGGCTGTGCTCCCTCTTTTCAAAATGCAACTATGTAAAGGTCACAGAGGAGGAGATGAAGCTAGGAGTTGTAATAAGGAAGGAGAAATAAAAAATAATGACAGAAATAAATTGTCATAAGAGGGGATACAGTTATGATTTATTGTGATATTCTACAAATTTGGAGGTGATTAAAAGCCACCTAAAATTCACATTAACAAGTCACATAAAAATGGAATTAAACTAGTGGGCATAATGTGGCAGGGTATAAAGAAAAATCATGACAGAAATAAATTGACAGAAGAATGATACTATTCAAGTTTTACTCTGTCGCGTCACACTGACAGGAGACTAGTATTTTAATTTCAGAGTTGTGGTTGAGTTTTTGGAGTTCATTAAAGGCCCACATTAAGAATCTCATAAAAGTGAGAAGAAATTAGTGACCATAATGTGGCAGAGGAAATAAAGAAACAATAATGACAGAAATAAATTGACAGAAGAATGATACACTTAATGTTTCACTCTGACACCCTCTATTAATAGGCCGCTGCAAGCTGGAGCAAATGTCATTCATATTTTAGCCAAAGTATACCACTAATTAGGCTGGCTTTCTGCACTGGAATTAAATTTGAGATCCCTCACCTTTAGAGTGGGATCATTTGAATTCGAAAGAAAAGAGCTGGTGACAGAAAAAAAAACTTTCTGCTCGGGCTCTTCTAATGAGATAAAATTCCCCCTTCTCCCCATTTCCTAGCTATAATTGCTGATTATGTTGTTACACAGGAGCGGCTCTCCGCTCTCTCCTCCCCATCATTATGATTTAGTCTGGCATATCGGGGTGCTTCAAACACGGACTGAAGTGGTTTGAGTCTAATTTAGCACTCATTTAGGCCGCAGGTACTGACGAAGGTAAACACCGCATTGTTATAATTAATTACCCCTTAGGCCTAGCCAGGCCAGCTCTGTTTCAGCTGACCCTTATAATAATAAGGCTTAGGGGCATATTGTATTTCTTTTGACAGATTAATTAGAAATTCAGCCGTGGAGGTACAAAGCAACTCTGTCATGAATATTTAAATGGACTGACACAAAAAATCATGAAAGGGCTGCTGAACTACATGACAGACAGGGGATATTAGCCAAGTGATTCTAATCAATAATCTCTTGATCTCTTACATATTAATACACTGCCTGCTGTTATTAAGCTCCATAATAAGGAAGGGGAGAGAAAGTTAGTGTAGCTCTGCTGTAGGGCTCGCCGGGCCCCCAGTGTATACACTAACTGACGGAGAAAATGCACAGAGGAGCCGAGCCTCAGCCTCTTCAATCTCATCCAATCTTAAGGAATGGCAGCTCTGAGCATCGCTGGCCGGATAATTATTGGCCCTGACAAGGTGAAGGCGTTTGCAGGCAAATGAGATGGGAAGTAGGATAAGTCCCCAGACCACCCAGCGCAGGGCACGCTCAAAACCAACCGCGCGCTACCGCTCGGGCTTGTATTTGCTTTAGCAGGGGAAATACGGGAATCACAGCGCTTTTGAGGCGTGTTGAAGGGTCAGTGACAGTCGAACACCGGGAGCTTGCTGCTACTGTTGTTAATGTTAACTTTAACACCAAGTCAACTGGATTTACCCCCGGTCCCTTTGCTCATCTCCTATAACATCAAGGCCACCGAGTGAATTAAGCAGCGGAGTGGAGCTGAATATCATCTAAATTCATTACAGTCGGTTCCTCCCGTAAACGGGGGAGGCAGGGCCGGCGTTGCTCGGGAAATGTGCCGCCTCCACAGCACCAAAGACTTTCTTTGTGCTGCTCGGGCTCGGGCTTGGGGAGAGAGAGAAGGAGAGAGCGGCGGCACCACGCCGGGTAAAGCGCCTTGGTGCGATGAGGGCTGCGAGCACTGCGGGGCTGAGATGCTCTGTTATCTCCCAAAAATGAGCCCCACATGAGTGGAGCGAGGGAAAGGGCTCAGCTGGAAAAGGGAACTGGACCGGCTCCAGCCTCTGCCTAAACAACTTAAAAAAAGAGATTAAATGACAGGAGCGGGGAGTGATTATTAACGTATTTAAATCGCATGCACACAGTGTTCAGATGGGATTAGAGGGACCATGCCGGATTTTTAGAAAATCATTCAACAGCCAAAATATTAGATCCACTTCTTTTTTTTTTTTTTTTTTTTTTCCCTTTTTTTCTTTTTCATTTTCTTTTCTTTTTTTTATTCTAATTAGAAGGGAGTCACAGGGTCAGTGCTCACCCTGGGTCCCCTGCAGCCCTGCCCATGCACATGCTGTGGATGCAGCATCCCAGCCAAGGCCAGGAGGAGGCAATTTGGATTTCAGACCTTGATTTGCTTCATCACAGAAAACCCCACAAAGGTTGCAGGATGCAAAGTGATTTTGCCTAATTTCCCTGGGACAGCTGAGTGGAGTGGAGGAGAGGGTTGGACACATCTCTGTGTGCAGAACAGGTTTGATGCCACCTGACTCCCATGGCCTTGGTGTCCAACTTGTAAAAAATCCAGACTGGAACTGATAGTGAAATCAGAAGCCTTTTAGCCCCTAATAGCTCATCCTGTATGTCTACCCTTATTTTGTTCTGATTAGGTGTCTCAGAGCCATTTACAAAAAAAACCCAAAACAGATTGAAGTGATAAAACAGTGGGAGCAGCTTGATAAGCAACCCCAAAACACCAAGGACTCCACTGCCAGCAGAAGAAGACTTTGTTAGGTTATTATACCACTCCTGATCAGGTGGGAATCCTCCTGGAATTGGGATCTGCCTTGGGAGCATGCTCTGGATCTCACTGCTGTTTCTGTCTCCAGCAGGTGCTGCAAAAGGGACTTAAAATATTTGCCTGGGGACAAGGTTCAGAGCAGTAGGGAATCATGCCCAGCTCTTTGGCAAGCTGTGACAAGATGTTATTTCATGTTGTGATTGCAAGTTGAACAGTTTCCTAAACTCTGTTTCAAAAATCATACATTTATGGGCACGGTGCCATCATATTGTGAGTAGAGAAGCCCTGTCCCATTTACAGGCTTCATCTGGTGAAGCTTCACTGCTCCGGGTGAGCTCAGTAAATGCTTTAGGTTTTGCAGGAACACAGAGTTAAAAATACCCAAGTCTGAAAAGCGCTTTTACACTTAAAAAAAAAAAAATGCTATCCTGAATTTATCAACACTTATATTTGCAGGTCACACTTTGCTTGCACTTATAAGTTTAAGCCTAACCCTTCTCATTACTTCAATGCTACTTTCAAACCTCTAATGCATATTTAAGTGGTAGCATTAAAAAACAGTGTGTCAACTGCCATTGATGTGCGATGTAGGGCACTGACCCTTTGAAGGCATTATCATGTCATTGGACCCATTAAGTGCAGCCATCTCTGTTGCTCTTAATTGGGTTGTGCAGCGTGGAGCAGTTGCAAGTGGTTCCAGTTTATACCATGAATTATAATAACAATAATAGCGGGTAGAGATCTGTGTGGGCACCAAACACGTGCTCAGAGGTGGCGGAGAGCGTCACCTCCACTCAACGTGTCACCCCTCCCTTTTAAAAGTAATAGAGGTTTAATTTACGGGCTCAGAATCGGTGTGTGGGCACTACTCAGTCTATGGCTGTTAATTAAACAGAGCCTTGTCTTCCAAAGCATCGTTAGTGGGCTGGTTCTGCTCATGCAGTAATGTGCTGTTCCCCATGAACCCATTTTTTTTTAAAGCATCTGGCCCCAAAAAAGAAACCTGATACATCCTATCTGCTCTTGGTCAGAAACTGCAACTTCTCTTTCCTTCGTTTAACATTTTTTTTTTCCTTTTAAAAAATTGGATGTCAGGATTCATTTGGACTAAGGCCAGGCTATTTTATGGCAAGTTTCAGCAGCTGAAAATATTTGCATCTGATTTATAAAGTTTTGCAAATGGCTGTAAACCTGAGACAGAGCCTAACGATGGTGGCACTGCCTGCCATGCTGTTACAATTAGAGCTTGGCCCACGCCGAGCCCCTGGCATGGAATGACCCAAACTTTGGAGCCTGGGATGTGTTTCCAGGGGCCAAATCAAACCTCGAGGCCCTACCGCTCCTGAAACGTGGAGATTTCTGGATCTGCCTCAGAATTTCCCAGCCAGGCCCCATCTCCAATAATTAGTAGCGTTGTCTTTAAATATCAATGGAAGTCATGATGGTTTATCATTTGCAGCTGGACATGCATGAGTGCCCTTCTTGCTGGTCTGGTGCTCGCACAGAACAGATAATTAAGGACAAGGAAAACAGACTGGGAGCAAGAGCCAAATGAAATGTCCAAATGCAAACCGTGCAGTAATTGCAATGGTAACAGTGGTGATGACAGCAACAATCATTTTGAGCCTAGCAGCTTTGTTTATAAAAATGTTAGCAAAAGGTGCAGAGCTGGAAACAAATAACTTTACCTCAGCCCTTTTATTGCAAAAACATAATAAAGTGCAAGCCAAGGAGCAAATTCATTGCAAGCCATATTAAAGCTTTTGGACCAAAGTGAAGCTGTTACAAACTACATCTGTAAAAATTGTGTAATTATTATGGGTGGGTAAAATCTGGCAAGAATTATTTTCTTAAGTAAAGCGTAAAAGAGAACAGATGTGCTGTAACTGACACATTTATTTTTTGCCAGTTTCACTAATTCTGGACAAAAAGTTGCTCTCATTTATCATATTATTCAATGGATTTCAAATTAGTGAGGCAACGGTGACTTTTTACACTGTCCCAATTTTAATGCCTGAGAAAAGAAGGGGGGTGGGCAAGGCTGTCTCACTGAAAGAAAATTAATTTGTTTTATTGGGCACTGAAAAGCCAAGCCTTTTGTCAAACAGAGAAGCAAACATATATTTGGAGGGAGAGCTAGGTCACTAGTTAAATGTCAAGGTCTGCTAAAATCAAAAGGTAGGAGGGGTGGGTGACAATGAAATCTAAGTAGAAAACCATAAATGTAAAGAAACACCACAGTTTCTGGGCTGGGGTGGAATGAGAAAAATGGCCAAAGACAAAGATAGGCAGCCTGGGTCTGGAAGTAATTATGGCCAAGTGAAGACAACTGAATTCCATATTACTTTGGTGGATGTCTGTAAAGGCAGTTTGGGGAGGTATTTTGGTAAGGTTTACTTTTTGGAGCTTAGCAACATAAATTTGTTGTCACTGAACTATTAAATAAAATAGACACATGTTGGCAAAGAGTGCACGGCCGAGGGATGGAACTGATTAAGGGACAGCCTATGAAATAATAGCTTAAATGGGCCCACTGCAGGATTTTAATATCCCATGACAACACTCAATTGTCAAATTCTGCTGGAGTGTCCAGGATGCTACTAAAATTAAGCCAGAAATTCCTAGATTTATTCTATTTTTTTTACAGCTAAGAACAGGAAATGCCAGTAAGCTGTGAGAATCGGAGCAAGAAACAAGAAACTGGGAAGAAAAGAGGATGGCCTAAATTTTTATGAGATTTCTGCCATTAAATCTATAACAAATGTCTTTCACCTACACACGATAAAGAGGCAATGTGGGATTTTAATTGGACTTTTGGCTTTTCTTCATTTGATTTAAACCTAGGTAGAGTTTCAAACAATAACAGTGGAACACCTGGTTAACACGTTAGATGATATGTATAGTTGTAAATTGTGGTTTTAATAGGTGCTCACTGGGGGATTGCAAAGGGTCCCATTGTTCAGCTTGGCAGATATTAAAAAAAGTTCATGAACTACTGGGATTTAAAACCCGCTCACATGATTTTAATATTACTCCAGTAATGTAATTTGATAATTTGACCAAACTTGTGGCCAATTTGTGGACACAGAATCTGATGGTCACGTTACGTGATTAAAGCACCCTGATACAGGGCTAAGCATAAGGCCTGGGTTAATTTATTGCAACAGGCCAAGCTGGAGAGCAGCACCAGTGACTGAAATCTGATAATCATCATATTACATGGGCATAATCAAAGAAATATCCAGAGGAAACCTGCTGCCAAGAAAAAACAGCCCTGGAACACTCAGCACTTTTCTCCTCACTGCAGGAACCACCTTAGCAAACCTTTTTGGAAGGAAGCAAGGAAGGCAAAGAAGCTTCCTCTTCCTCCCTGGTTCAAGAATAAAGACCCATCAGGCTTAAAAGACACCGTTCACTTGAAATAACTTTTTTTTAGAAGTTTTTAAGAGTCTTTGGTGTATTTATGCCATTTGAGTTTCCATTCTGACTTTTTCACAACCAACAGAGGAAAGAGGACTGCAAAAGTGGGAGGATTAACAGAGCTGGTTTGGATCAGGAGAGGACATTTCAAGGAAATCCCACTTCATTCCCCTCCCTGCCCCGTGTTTCACCTTGCAGAGAGGTTCTCCAGCGTGTCAGCTTGGGATGATTTAACCAGCACAGGCCCAGCTGGCTGACTGGTCCTCTACCCTCCCCAGATCAAGGTGACCTCCAACACAGGATGTCATCAAATGGTTGAGAGCACCATAAAACCCAGCAGGGATGGTGGGGCTGAGCACTGTGGTGGGGCTGAGCCTCCTGCCAGGGCCACGTGTGGGGCTGTGTCCCATCCTGGGATGGTTCTGTTGGATCCTCCCCCGTGGCTGAGGGTGCTGCTGAAGCACTCCCACCACAGCTGGCTCCCCATCCTGCTCCTCTCTGCCTGCTCCAGAGCAGCCCAGCCCCTGAACGTGCCTCTGCTCCCAGGGGAAACGTCAAAGCTAGAAACTTGAATTACAGAACCACAGAATCAGAGAACAGTTTGAGTGGGAAGGGACCCAGAGGGATCATTGAGTCCAGCTCTTGAGTGAATGGTCTGTGCAGGGATCAAACCCACATGGTGTTATCAACACCATGCTCTGATCATCTGAGCCCATCTCAGGCTCAGACTGTCAATATTTCCTCCTTCCTTCCTTCTAGAGCCGATGCTGAAGAGATCTTGGGGAGGGTTATAAATGTTAAGAGACAGGGGGGTTTGTTTGGCGTTGTTGTGTTTGTTTGTTTTTATCCAGAGTACTTTATCCTTCCAGGTACAGCAGCACAGTTTTCCTCTGCTATTCACCTGCTGGAATGTTCCTTCTTGTTCCTCCAGCTCCCTCTCCCTGCCCTGTTCCCTTTGTTCCACCTCTGCTTTCATTTGACTGGATATTTGCACCTACTCATCTTCGCCGAGTTTCTTGAGCAAGTTCAAATAGCATAAAACTTTTCCCACCTCTCCATTTCTCTTTACACTCCTGTAATTGTGCACCTCGGTTTCCTTCTCCACGTCCCACTTAGAAATCTTTCATAGATAACAAGACCTCCCCCAGGCCCTGATTCAGCAGAGCACTTAAGCATGTGCTTAACTTTAAATACCTTTGTAAAAGCTTTTGCTGAATCAGGATCTTAGCTTTTCTCCTCATCTAACTGCTGTTCTCCCATGGTTATTTCAGTATTTGCTTACAGGAAAATCAGAGCAGAGTCCATGGATGATGTCAGCAGATTTTCACCCCATCCAGCTGAAGTATTTAGATGCACTCAGCACAAGAGTGTGGTAAGGACATGCAGCAGGTAATCTGATGCCCACCAGGCTCCGTTCCATGGGTTTTGTCTGTAAAAAGTTTTGGATACTCCCACTACAGAGTCAGTTCCACCAATGGCTTGTGGCAGTGAGGATGACAAACCTCCCAGGCATCTGAAGATGTGTAGGATTTCATCTCAAGTTTCCAGTAAGAAATTTATATCCGAATACCAGCCACATTCAATCACTTGATTTTTACAAATTTACTTCAAATGGCTGAGCTAGAGCTCTGTTTTTTCCCCTAACAGTTGCTAAGTACAGTTGTTTTTAAAAAAGACTTTATTGTCTTTAATAAACTGTTGATACATTAAAGTTTAATTCTGTTTGCCAGGAGGCAGCAGGGTGATGAGTCTGTAATTTATTTTAAAAGATATCCTGGACCAGTGCAAATATGACTGTAATTATTCACTGCAGCTGCAGTCAGCTGTCATCCACACCACCCCTGCCAACCACTTCCTTTGGAATATATTTTATATACTCTGCTTATACACAGCACCTTCTACTTTCAAACTGCATCAAAAGCTTTCGAGCTGCAAGCTGAGTTGCAGACCTGTTCTGACACTCTGGTCTAGTGAGGTTTGGACTGAGATGTTCCTTAAGGTCCCTTCCAAACCAAATCATTCTGCATTTCTACCAAAACAGAACCATTATATTTGGTGTTATATTTTAATATTCCTGCTTTAGCACCGTTTCTCACTCTCCCTTTCTCTGCTCAAGGACTCAAGGGCTCAGAGACAACCAAGACCAGAGAGTTCTTGGACAAAATATTTGATGTCTGGGAGCAAAGCTGGCAGAGGGAGGAGCTCATGGAGTTCTTCATGATCACACCTCAGCAGCCTGGGAAGTGCAGGGCAAACACAAAAAACTCAAATGATATTGGATGACTTTAATTTTTTTTTCTCTCCAATAAACAATCAAGTTAATTCAGGGGGAGCTCTAAAATTTTTTCTCCTCCTGCAGTAGCTTGATGAATTGTAAATTATTTCTCGAAGTTGTTCCTCTTTTCCTGTCTCAGATGAAGAGGAAGTTGATGTTTTCTAAAGGGCCATGTCATACAAAAAAAAAGAGAACAGACACCCTCTTATAGGATCTCATGCCTGTCTGGGTTGAATATATGTTTGAGGGTAAATTGAAAATACATAAAAAATCTTTTTGCAAATTTTCCACATTTTCTTTGATGTGTAATGTGAACTGGATAGTAACAAGGCTGTGAGTATTTGGGTTCTTTAAACCCCATGATATCAAAATATGGTGTAACTTTATCTCAAGAATGTTACATCTCCTTCTTTCTCTCCTGTCTAAAGGTTTTTATGGACTAGAATTGATTTTCTTCGCTTTTGAAAATTTGCTTGACAAGTTCAAAATTAAAATAGAAATAAATTATAATTAATAGAAGAAGGTGATCCCTCCCAAATACTAAGGAAATTTGGGATTAGACTGGAATGTGCTATTTAACACCAAAGGACATTGTCCAGCACTAACCTTTGAACAGAAATACTTAAAAAAATAAACAAATTCCTCCTTATATGCTGAAGGCTCAACACTGACCCAACGACTCCTTGGGAAGCTGAGGTTATCCCAAGAAATTCACAGGAATTAGTGTTTGTATGGATGTGAGGAAATCTGTGTGCTGGACAGGAGACTGGAGGAGACGCAAAACTGTCCCTGGTAGCTGGAGGAAGGCACTGAGAGAAGGATTTTTCAAGGATCTTGAAAAAATATTTCTAAATGAAATGTTTTTTAAATGGAAAGACATGAATTAGAAGAAGGGAATCACTTTTGATCAGATCTATAAAGAGGTAAAATTGAGTGGTTCTCTCACCTGTCCCACCAGCCACTCCTTCCAATGGATTTGTCACCTGCACAAATTTTACAGGTGTGGTTTAAGACAAAATTAGAATATTCCTGCCTGTCTGGTTGATTTTATGCAAGATTTATCATCCCTTGGAGGGGCACCTGCCAAGCCCATGGTTGAGGGAAACCCGTCGAAAAATGGGTGTCAAATAAGGGAGGATCTGATCTTTACAAGGTCTTTTGGTAGGGAAAAAACCACTTAAAATCCAGGTGGTTCAAACTAACAAGACAAATCTCACCCTGACATGTTTTGTTTATAAAATATCCAAAAGCTTTCCTGGAAGACAGGAGCACTAGAAACAGGAGTGGAAGGATAAATGTTTTAATGAAACACACTTCCTGTTTATATGAAAGACGTGTGGAGAAATTCTGATCATCCAAGAGGTCCAAGCCAAAGGGATCTCAAGCAGATCCAACACAACGTGGGGCATCTTACTGAACTGTGGAGTCCTGGAGAAGGGCACACAAAAGTTCACCTCTTCAGGTTCCCCATTGCACACGCAGTGCTGGAAGACAGCAGGGTCTCTGAAGGCCCAGTCTGAAATCCTCAGCAAACCCCATGTGTTTTTCATTCATTTCAATAGGAAACGTCGTGGGACTCAGGAGATTCCATTCATTTTTTTTTCCAGCAGTCGCACCGAACGTGTCTGATTAAAGCCCGCGCCTGCGCCGCCAAGGAAGTTCCCTCCTCACAGCAAACCATGCAATTTAACACTGCTCGGAGATGAGGTTTAATTGGGATGTTCTTTGTCGTGGGTAATACTGGGTTTATTTTTCCAGCGTTTGTGAGGAAGGACACGCTGTGAAGTCGTGTAAACATTGTGTGTTTGGCTGCTGAACAGCAGTAAACAGCAGCGGAACGGCGCTATCAGATGTTCAATTTAAACGCTCACCCAGCTACCTCTCCTCCTCTAAATCAACAGTTTCCCTCCAGAGTGATGTCAATAGACTTCTGCACATGGTACTTTCTTTTTTTTAATAATATCTTCATTTTAATGTGGATATTGCCTTTTCACCTGGGAGCAGGGCTCTATTGAAATTCTAATGGGAGAGCGTATTCTTTAACATGAGAATACCGAGGGCCTGCGTAGACGCGGCGCAGAATGAGAGATGGAGCATTAACTGATTTTTCTCCCTCCAGAAGAGGGGCCTATGTGGGTCAGACTGGCAGGGTTTTTCCCTTCCTATTTGCCTTCAGTTTCATAGCAACAATAATTTTAAACTTTATATGCGGCGGAAGATAAAGGAATCCAAATGCACCTGAATTACTGTACTGTACAAGGGAATTTAATTAAGAATATACACATTAGAATTTCAGTGGGAGCGCCTATTTAATGTTACTTTATTAAGCCTTCTATCAAACCCTTTTTTATGTATATCAGTTGATATACAATTAATCTGCTCTCTTGTGAGAAAAAAATAGCACCTGAGGTGGATGAAAAGTGTCAGATTATAATAATTATAAGCAGCTGTTCACTTGGAATCACCTCTGGCCTACATGGGGGATGCTGTGAGCTACCACTTCTCACAACAGACCACCTCATTA
>NC_086255.1:1792500-1800000 GCF_021018805.1 Prinia subflava | reverse complement strand
AAGAAAGGAATGAAAATGCAAATGTCCCATTATATTCTGCTGAAGTGTGAGCTGATAACATCTCCTGTGCCTTCAAGTTCATCCCGTGTCAACAGCAGGAGACCTGAGGGGATGGAATTGGCAGTGCCTCAATGTGGGATACACTGTCCAGCCCTGCTTGGTGTCCACAGCCACAGGGCAGTGCAAAGGCACCCGTTTAGAAAGGATTCCTTGGACAGAACTGGGATTTTAAATGAAGCCTGGATATCTGGGATCTTTAGGGAGAAACCTAAAGTGTGTCCAGAGGTTTTGTACCAAGCTGCATTTCTGTGTCACCTCGACAAGGAGGAGGATTGGGATGGCTGTGAATGGTGGGGCACACCTGGACCATGCAGATTGTCCCTCTCCAGAATTCCAGAGCTCAGGGGGTGTTTGGACAATGCTCTCAGGCCTGTGGTGGGATTCTGGGGATATCATTGTGCATTCCAGAGCTCAGGGGGTGTTTGGACAATGCTCTCAGGCCCGTGGTGGGATTCTGGGGATATCATGTGCAGGGCCAGGACTGAACTCAGTAATCCCTGTGGATCCCTTCCAGCTTGGGATGTTCTATGGTTCCATGCTGCTGCTGGACCCAGTCCTGCAAGAACATATCCAGATATTCCACATCCCTCTGAGCACTGGAGCAGCCCAGAGATGCATTTACAGCTGTCCTGGGGGGCAGCTTCCTGCAGCAAAAGGAGCCAATTCACCACTGAATATTCACCAGCTCCCCAAACCTGCCCCGAGCCTTTAAAATCGAGCTCACCCCGCACTTATCCCGAGTGCTGAGATGAATTCCAGCTCCTGCAGTGGCACCCAGACAGAGGGAGGGTTTCTGAGGGCCCTGCCGGGGCTGTTAAGTGCTGCCACTTTATTGTCCTTGCGGGGGGAGCAGTTTAACAAGGCTGCTACCAACAAACAGCACAATATTTCCAGGCGTCTCTTCTGCAAGTCACGGTCAAGAGGAAAATAATTTCCATATGCTGGCCTTGTGTCTTGATTTTTATAGGGGTCAGAGGGATATTTATTCTCCAGAGCGATGCTTAGTTTTCCTAAAAAAAAAAAAAAAGTCATGCTCCATAATCTTTTAAAAACCTTGGAGTAAACCAAGAATTGGGTTTTTAAATAGAAATTAGGACAAATTTGTATTTACTTATTTTAAAAAACCCTCTGTAGCTTTACAATAAATGGTTAGAGCATAATGCAACCCTCCTCCATACACGAAGCATCTTTTTAATATGCCCTATCATGAAATTAATTGGACATTAAATAGCAGGAGAAAGACATATAATAAAACCTGCAGTTATCACAGTTCCCAGTGTGACAATACCCCAAGGTTTGAAGGTTTAGTTAAGCTCCAAAAGTTTAAATACTTTTGCAAACCTCGTTGGGTTAGAAACGAGCAAGCTTTCTCATCAGGATTCCCAGTATTCCTGGGTTTGGCCATGGCTGTGCAGACTGTCAGAAAAGCCTTTGTTACAAACCTCCACTAATCCCACTTGTGTCAAAAATGAGGAAATGCAGTGCTCGTGCACCAGCAGTGCAGAGAGGGAAGTTAATCATTTGGAGTTTTCAGAAAGAAAAAAAAAAGGGGAAAAAATGGTGTTTGGAATTATTCCTATCCAAAATGTCCCCTGTCCCGATTAGACTTCAAAAGAAAAAAGATTAAGAAATCATATCTGAGAAACTGGGAAAGCTCTGTCCAAAGCTTTGGCATGCCAGCTGTGACTGAGGACTTGAAAATCTTGAGCAGAAAGTGTCTTTTTCTGCAAGAATCAAAGCTTCTTAAGTTCATCTTTTTTTTTTTTTTTTCCAAGGCTCTTTGGACAGCTCTAATTGGGTTCCTGTGTGTGCAAAACAAGGAATGTAACAGGATGCTTAAATTATACCAGAGGCCTCTTGGAAATTAAAGCTGGATGCCCTCATTTCCTTGCAGAATGCATGTCCTGGCTGTCTTGTGTCTTCCAGAAATCCAGGCTGCCTCCCATCCTGCTGTGGAGGGTTGGATGTACATGGAGGGTTGGGAGTTCACCCATCCAGGATGGCTGCAAGACAAAAGTCCAGCACACAGAAAAGACTGATCACCAAAATCTCTGCAGGACCCAGAGCACCTCCCCAAAAAGTAAAAAAAAAAATCCACTTTTTTAAATAAAAAGGAGGATTAACAATAAAAATCATTAATGTGTTTTAATAAAATATTTTAATAAAAATTAAAATAAAAATTAATTTTAATAAAGGTGTGTTATTAACCCCCCTTTTTATTTTTATTTTTACTTTTATTTTTATTTTTATTTTTATTTTTATTTTTATTTTTATTTTTATTTTTATTTTTATTTTTATTTTTATTTTTATTTTTATTTTTATTTTTATTTTTATTTTTATTTTTATTTTTATTTTTATTTTTATTTTTATTTTTATTTTATTTTTTTATTTTTTTTCTTATTTTTTATTTTATCTTTTCTTCTTTTTATCTATTTTTATTTTATCAAACCCCAGACTTTGAAAAACAAGTAGACGCTAAAAATAGTTGCAAACTTCATCTGTCTTAAAAAAACATCTTCACAGGGAAAAAAAAAACCCTTTAATTTTTGTATTATTCTTTGGAGGTTTTGCATCTGAGTGTTCCTAACATTTCCAAAGTTTTCTGAGACCAGGCTGGGAGCAAAAGCCTTCCTTGGAGACCGTTGCAGTTGTGCGACAATATGGCTCTGCCCTGACTTTATTTTTGACTTCCTGGGAGAATTAAACAGATTGAAATGTTCTGAGTTTGGGAGTGAAGGGAGAAATGTCTTAATTAAGTGCCCGGAGAGCCCAGCTCCAGTCTGCACTGGCATCCAGAGTCATCTCCAGTGGGCCTGCCCTGGTCCAGAGGCAGGGAGAAGGGGTTGCACAGGCACAGGAACTTTTTCAGATCCCGTTTTTCACCACTGATAGAGAGTGACATCACCAAATTTCTCTTTTCTCTCATTTCAGGGGAATGTTGTGGATTTTTATCCTCCTCGGAAGAGATATATAAACTGAATTTTGGGATGAACAGCCTGGGTGATGGCTTTGCTCCTGGCAGGGCTTTGGAATTAGATGATCTGTAAGGACCCTTCCAACCCCAGGCATTCCATGATCCCATGAAATTCCAGTGAAAACATCACGTGTTGGGAAGAAGACTGAAAACTTGGGGCTGAGCTGTGTGGCTGGATCCTAGCTAAACTGAGATTTAGTATTAAGCAAAAGTCAGTGGTGGTGACAAAGCCTGGAGTCCAGGACCAACTAAGAAATCATGCTTGGGAGAATATTAAAAGTACTTGGAATGTCTGGATTCCTTTTTTGGGGAATGTGCTTAGTCCCAAATTATTTCGGATGCTTTGATCCCTCTGTTCTGACTTTTTCAGTGCCCTTTTCTAGACAAGAGGTGTCAGGCAAGGACCACCTCAAAAACCAGCCTGGCCTGACTCACAGACTGCTCCCGGTGTTAAATGAGGGAGAACCTCCCATTCCAGCTGAACAAAAGGAATTGCCAAACACTTGCCAATCCAGGAGCAGAATTGAGAAGATTAATTCTAAATGCTCCTCCAGCTACTTCTTAAAACTGGTTTGGCTCGAGCCTGAAGTGGCAGCTATTTAAGCACTTGAAAGAGACTAAAGGCTCAACTCTAATCTCGACTACTCAAATGCAGATCACCAGGTATCTCAAAAAATCCACGATTGGACTTGCACATGCATGCCCAGGAGAACATTTTCCAAGACACACAGAGATGCAAACCCACGGATTAGAGATTAGAAATGAGCTGCCACTGTTGAACTCAAATTTATGTAGGTTTTTGGTGTATTTTTTTTTATTACTGTGACCTTCCAAAAGGGTTTAATTGTTTGATTTCAGTGTTGTGGAAGATACTGAATTTCAAAATGTTTGGTGAATCCCACGCATGTTAATTGTTAAAAATAACTCTCTCATTTGTTATTGCAATGGATTGATTTTTCTTTGGCTCTACAAATATATGTTGGAGCTTAGGAATTTAAGGCATATATGAGATCTTTCAGGACTGTGCTGGAAAATTTAACCAGCATTCATAACAGAAGGTGAAAAAGGTGGATATATCTGAGCTGAGGGGAGTTTCTCCACAGAGCTTCAATAGTCCCCTCATCACTGATGGATAAAAAGATAAAATAAAATGTAAAACCTTGGTCTGGTTAAAACCAGTTTTGGATCATCATCTTTTTTTTTTTTTTTTTACCATATTGTTTTCAGAGCAGGGGATAATTCATTAGTTGGTCCTTTTAAAAGCCTTGGATGATGCCAAATTGAACACTTTGTGGAAGATTTCTGGATCCTTTTGTTGGTTGCTTGCTTGATGCAACCCAGTATTTCCAAAACCCTTTTTATTATCCAGAAATCTGGACTTATCCACCTCATCTTTGTCTGATAAGTGGTTTCAAAATTGGCCCATACAGAGATTTCCTCAGTTTCTGGGATGGATTTGGAAGATCTTCCATTCTGCTATGATTTCAGGGTCTGATGCTTTTAAAAAAACATTGATTTATATCCTGGCCCAGTTCCCTCCCCTGTGATATCATGAGTACTGGAAGAATTTGCTTTTACTCCTGTTCATGATGTTTCCCAGTTCTGTGAATATTCCATTTATTGGACAGGAGTAACCTGAGCTTTCCTAATTCTGCTTTGCCAAGGGCTTGCTTTCCATGCCTAGAAAGATGTGGCACCTTGTTTAGCTGTGGAAGGGTGTCTCAAAAGCAGCTGCATGGAAAACTCTTGGGAAAAACTGGAAAATCCCAGTGAGCAGCTGGGGGCAAACAGTTGAGGCAGTTGGGAATGCAACTGAAAGGGAGGGAATTCTGAAATCCATAGAGCAGCAATCCTTGCCAGCATCCATGTCTTCCATGTTAACTTGGAACTCAGACTCCAGTCCTCCTCTCCACCTCTCTCACCTCCTCTAAGAGCAACGTGAAAATTTGAGATATTCTTGTTGCAGAGAGAGGAAACTTCAGGTGAATTTCCAATTCCTGCAGCATTTTGGGGGGTTTTTTAACAGCTTGGGTTGCTCCTTCTCCATCCCCTCCTCTCCTCTCGTGGTTCTTTCTCATTTGGATCCAGATGCTGAGTGAGGACAATGAGCACCATGAATTGGGGGGTCTCCCATGACTCCAGCAAACGTGGCCGTGATTTATTGCAGCATCAGAATTGTGTTGGTATTGTTAGGGGGGCTGGAACTATTTAAAACCCCCACTTTCATAGAGTTTGTCCATAAAAAAATCACTCCAGGATGGAGATATTCCCAGCAAAGCAATAGTTTAGATGAGTGGGAGGGAAAAAAAACCCCTCACAATGTTTTCAGAGGTTTCATGTCACTCTGCTGGATGTTTTTAGGTTCCTCCATTTTGGCTCTTGTGTTTTGCCATAAAGGTTACACAAAAATGCATTAAAATAATTGTAATAAAACCCATTCAGATAAATATCAGAATGAAAGTTGAGTTTAAATATATAACTATTTATAATGAGGCTATTCCAAAATTTTAAGAGTTGACAACCTTTTCTGATGCTGCCTCTGTAAATTTGCATTTTACCTTGTGTTTCCAGTGAAGTGGCACAGCTCAGATTCCGAGTTGACTGAAATCTGTGTAAAACCCTAAGCAAGTGCTTTTCCAAGGATATTTCTCTGCACTGTGCTCCAGTTTGACCTGGGAATGGTCCTCAAAATCCAGAGCCCCCTTCTAGTCTGATAGATAATGCCATAGGGCTACATTAGTCCTCAGGCTCTGAGAAAGATGTAGCATTCCATCTGTTTCCTGAATTATCCAAGAGCCAGATGAAACTCAGCCCTTTGTGGCCTCTCTTCTCTAGTGGGGATAATAGGCATGGTTCAATACATCCTGGTTTATGCTGATTCAGATTCCTTGAGTGAGGCTGGGAAGGGGAAAAAAAAAGACAATTTCAAGGCAAATGCTGCTTTTTCTCACCTGTTCCCTCCTCCCCTAAATAGAAGACACTGATAGAAAATCAGTTCTGTCACTTCCTTGTTAGAGAGGTGCTAAAATCCTTCATAGACAGGTCATAGTGTGTTCATTAGATAACTAAAATTGTATAAATATTGCCTGCACACACAAATTCTGGGGTGTTATCCAGGCTCCATTTTCCTCCTAATACCACACTACTCATATCACCCACAGAATCGAAATTATTGGAATAAAAGTGGGTAATTTTTATAAATAATTAACAAGTCCTGAATGCTTTGTGAATAGTACATTGATAATATCATTTCTCCACAATTGAGTGTTGAGCATCTAAAGGAGCTCCAAATTTGGATTTGAAAAGTTGTCCCTCCTCATCTCTCCGGGTTCTGTCTCATGAGATCTTGGGCAATTTCTCTATCAGAAAATCATCTGAAACCACCAGGATCTGAGCAAAAAGCCAATGGAAAAGTTAGCTTGAAAAAAAATTCTAACTAAAATATTTTTTTTAATAGAAAGACATGAATTAGAAGAAGGGAATCACTTCTGATCAGGTCTGTAAAGAAGTAAAATTGAGTGGTTCTCTCACCTGTCCCACCAGCCACTCCTTCCAATGGATTTGTCACCTTCACAAATTTTACAGGTGTGGTTTAAGACAAAATTAGAATATTCCTGCCTGTCTGGTTGATTTTATGCAAGATTTATCATCCCTTGGAGGGGCAGCTGCCAAGCCCATGGCTGAGGGAAACCCCCCCAAAAAATGGGTGTCAGATAAGGGAGGATCTGATCTTTACAAGGTCTTTTGGTAGGGAAAAAAAAAGCCACTTAAAATCCAGGTGGTTCAAACTAACAAGACAAATCTCACCCTGACATGTTTTGTTTATAAAATATCCAAAAGCTTCTGAGAAGAAAGGAGCAAGTTCGATATTTACCGGGATAACAACAATATTTGTTGTGACAGAAAACAAAAATACAAATCAGTTTTCCTGGCAGAAACCAGTCCAAAAGTGACAGGACTGAGGAAAATAATCTGATTCTGGTTTTGCTCACTTTGGAGCCTGCAAATGATTGAGGTCCCTGCTAGGGGGACAGCGCTGAGCAAAATGGATTATGGATAAACCTGGGATCATCATCTGACCTTTCTGCTGTACATTCCAGGGATAAAGGGGCTCCAGGAGAGCTGGAGAGGGAATTTGGACAAGGACCTGGAGTGACAGGACAAGGGGGAATAATTTGAAGCTGGAAAGGGGAGATTTAGGTGGGATCTTGGATAGGAATTGTTCCCTGGCAGGGTGGGCATGGAATTCCCAGAGCAGCTGTGGCTGCCCCTGGATCCCTGGCAGTGCCCAAGGCCAGGCTGGACACTGGGGCTGGAGCAGCCTGGGACAGTGGGAGGTGTCCCTGCCATGGCCTCTGGGGTCCCTTCCAACCCAAGGCATTCCATGATTCCATAATTCCATGTCACCTGCCTTCCTGTCCCCTTGATGCCCACCTGGGTACCTCCACTAGAAATATTTCCTTTGT